>NC_069503.1:478192556-478432171 GCF_027579735.1 Bombina bombina | reverse complement strand
ACAAAAACATTAACCAGGAGATAGTCGTGCCTTCTTTGTGTCCGAATCCAGTTTCAAAGAAGGAACGTTTGTTGCACAATTTGGATGTAGTTCGTGCTCTAAAATTCTATTTAGATGCTACAAAGGATTTTAGACAAACATCTTCTTTGTTTGTTGTTTATTCTGGTAAAAGGAGAGGTCAAAAAGCAACTTCTACCTCTCTCTCTTTTTGGATTAAAAGCATCATCAGATTGGCTTACGAGACTGCCGACCGGCAGCCTCCTGAAAGAATCACAGCTCATTCCACTAGGGCTGTGGCTTCCACATGGGCCTTCAAGAACGAGGCTTCTGTTGATCAGATATGTAAGGCAGCGACTTGGTCTTCACTGCACACTTTTACTAAATTTTACAAATTTGATACTTTTGCTTCTTCTGAGGCTATTTTTGGGAGAAAGGTTTTGCAAGCCGTGGTGCCTTCCATCTAGGTGACCTGATTTGCTCCCTCCCTTCATCCGTGTCCTAAAGCTTTGGTATTGGTTCCCACAAGAAAGGATGACGCCGTGGACCGGACACACCTATGTTGGAGAAAACAGAATTTATATTTACCTGATAAATTACTTTCTCCAACGGTGTGTCCGGTCCACGGCCCGCCCTGGTTTTTTAATCAGGTCTGATAATTTATTTTCTTTAACTACAGTCACCACGGTATCATATGATTTCTCCTATGCAAATTTTCCTCCTTTACGTCGGTCGAATGACTGGGGAAGGCGGAGCCTAGGAGGGATCATGTGACCAGCTTTGCTGGGCTCTTTGCCATTTCCTGTTGGGGAGGAGAATATCCCACAAGTAAGGATGACGCCGTGGACCGGACACACCGTTGGAGAAAGTAATTTATCAGGTAAACATAAATTCTGTTTTTTTATTTTGAGTGGGCTTTTTTATTTTGATAGGGCTATTAGATTGTGTAATTTATTTTTTATTTTGGATAATTTCGATGTGGGCGGACGACAGATTAGGGGTTAATAATATTTTAATAGTGTTTGCGATACAGGAGGGCAGTGGTTTAGGGATTAATAACTTAAGCATAGTGGTGACGATGTCGGGGAGCAGCAGAATGGGGTAATGAATTGTATTAGTGTCGGCGATGTCGGAAGCGGCAGATTAGGGGTTAATAAATTTATTATAGTGTTTGCGATGTGGGAGAGCCTCGGTTTAGGGGTTAATAGGTCGTTGGGTATTGGTGTTTAGTGTACTTTATAACACTTTAGTTATGAGTTTTATGTTAGATTTGTAGCATAAAATTCATAACTACTGACTTTAGATGGCGGTATGGATCTTGTCATTTTAGGCTGTAACGCAGTTTTTATTGGCCTCACCGCAAAACTAGTAATGGCAGCGCTATGGGAATCCCACTAATAAACGTAATTTTTACGAGTGCAGTACTGACGTTGCGTTACAGGCTAAAAGGCTTGCGGTACACCTATACAAACAAGACTTGTAATGTCTGCGTTAGGGAAAACAATACTGAAATTTGATGTGTAATTGCAAAGACTGCAAAACGAATAAAATCAGCTTTCTCACAGAGGCGTGAAATGGTTTAGCAATTTAGGGGAAAATAGTTATAATATTTTCGAAATCTAATTTAAAAAAAATATATATATATATAGTATGTATATATGTATGAGTGTGTGTATGTGTGTGTGTATATATGTGTGTATATATATATATATATATATATATGCTGTGTATGTGTGTGTGTATGTGTATATATATATATATATATATATATATATATATATATATATATATATATATATATATATATATATATATATATATATATATATATATATGTGTGTGTATATATCACACCAAAAACAAAAATAAGGAATACATGATTTTATACACAAAATACAAATTTATTAACTGCAAATGTCTGACAAGACAAACAAATATATCCCACCTTATAGCAAATATCATTGCATTTATATTTGTAGCCTTATCGTCAGAATATTATCCCATATAGCAAAGACAAGCATTATCTGCTTGTCTTAATTAACCCTATAAGACGTCTTATTATTACATATCTTCCTCTACCATGGCCATTGGTATATGTTTTTAGTTAGTTTAAAGGGACATAATACTCATATGCTAAATCACTTGAAACTGATGCAGTATAACTGTAAAAAGCTGACAGGAAAATATCACCTAAGCATCTCTATGTAAAAAAGGAAGATATTTTACCTCACAATCTCCTCAGCTCAGCAGAGTAAGTTCTGTGTAAAAAGTTATACTCAGCTGCTCCCAGCTGCAGGTAAAAAAAATGAAGAAATGAACTGCAGCCAATCAGCATCAGCAGTGCTGAGGTCATGAACTCTTTTATGATCTCATGAGATTTGACTTAGCTCTCATGAGATTTCATAGTAAGCTTCCTTTACCTGATTGGTGAAATAATATGAGATTGCACGAGGCTCATCCTCTAAGCTGTCCTAGGACAGACATACTAATATGCTGCTTAGAAATCCTTTACAATGGGATGTGGCTACTGAGGAACTTTTGAGGTAAAATATCTTTCTTTTTTACATAGAAATGTTCAGGTGATATTTTCTAGTCAGATTTTTACAGCTATGCTGCATCATTTTCAAGTGTTTAAACATTTGGGTATTATGGCCCTTTAAGGTGGGATATATTTGTTTGTCTTGTCTTAGACATCTGCAGTTAATAAATTTGTATTTTGTGTATAAAATAATGTATTCCTGATCTTTGTTTTTGGTGTGATTGGATACCTCTACATATGTGGAATATCTATTTAGGTATTATAGTTTGAGATGGATAGTGCTGGCTAAGGAATCCTGTATTCTTTCTTTCTGTCTTTTTCTTATCTTATTTTCTACCTTATATGACATTTATTCCAATAAATGCTTCTTCCGATTCACCCTGTGACACATTATTGTAGAGGTCTCAGGTTTTTCTGTGCTTTTGTAAACATTCTGTACTTTTGTAAACATTTTATTATATCTTTTCATATGATAGCACTGAAGAATTTACACTTTTCTTAAACGTAAAGTAGTGAGTGTACAGCCTGTATAACAGTGTAAATTTGCTTTCCCCTCAAAATAACTCAACACACAGCCATTAATGTCTAAACAGTTGGCAACAAAAGTGAGTACACCCCTAAGTGGAAATGTCCAAATTGGGCCCAATTAGCCATTTTCCCTCCCCGGTGTCATGTAACTCATTAGTGTTACAAGGTCGCAGGTGTGTTAAATTTGTTATCGCTCTTCCACTCTCTCATACTGGTTACTGGAAGTTCAACATGTCCTGTGGTTCGATGAGACCAAGATAAATTTATTTGGTTCAGATGGTGTCAAGCGTGTGTCGCGGCAACCAGGTGAGGCGTACAAAGACAAGTGACTTGCCTACACTCAAGAATGGTGGTGGGAGTGTCATGGTCTGGGCCTGCATGAGTGCTGCCAGCACTGGGGAGCTACAGTTCATTTAGGAAACCATGAATGCCAACATGTACTGTGACATACTGAAGCAGAGCATGATCCCCTCCCTTCAGAGACTGGGCCGCAGGGCAGTATTCCAACATAACGACCCCAAACACACCTCCAAGACGACCACTGCCTTGCTAAAGAAGCTGAGGGTAAAGGTAATGGACTGGCCAAGTTTGTCTCCAGACCTAACCCTATTGAGCATCTGTGGGGCATCCTCAAACGGAAGGTGGGGGAATGGCAAGGTCTGTAACATCAACCAGCTCCGTCATGGAGGAGTGGAAAAGGACTCCAGTGGCAACCTGTAAAGCTCTCGTGGACTCCATGCCCAAGAGGGTTAAGGCAGTGCTAGAAAATAATGGTGGCCACACAAAATATTGACACTTTGGGCCCAGTTTGGACATTTCCACTTAGGGGTGAACTCACTTTTGTTGCCAACGGTTTAGACATTAAAGGGACACTGAACCCAAATTTTTTCTTTCGTGAGTCAGATAGAGCATACAATTTTAAGCAAATTTCTAATTTACTCCTATTATCATGTTTTCTTTATTCTTTTGCTATCTTTATTTTAAAAATAAGGCATCTAAACTTTTTTTTTTATTATTCAGACCTCTGGACAGCACTTTTTTATTGGTGGATGAATGTATCCACCAATCGGCAAGGACAACCATGGGGCCGGCATCTAAACTTACATTCTTGCATTTCAAGTAAAGATACCAAGAGAATGAAGAAAATTTGGTAATAGGAGTAAATTAGAAAGTTGCTTAAAATTGCATGCTGTATCTGAATCACAAAAGAAAAAACTTTTTGTTCAGACAGAGCATGTAATTTTAAGATCCTGTTTTAAATTCACTTTGATTATCAAATTGACTTTATTCTCTTGGTATCCGCTGTTAAAAAGCACAAATAAGTAGGCTCAGGAGAAGCAATGCACTACTAGGAGCTTGCTGGTAATGGATAACTACACACTTTTATCTCTTGTCATTGGCTTACCAGATGTGATCAGTTAGCTCCCAGTAGTGCATTGCTTATAATTTTATTACTATTGCTATATAAGCAATAGTGCAATAATAAAATGCTCTAACATATTACAGGATTTTCTGTTTGCACTTGTACGTTCCATTAAGTTATGAAGAGATTACTGGTAGTTGTCAAATTATTTTTTTTCATATAAGTGGTGAGAGTCCATGATCCATTACTCCTGGGAATTACCTTTCCTGACCACTAGGAGGAGGCAAAAATTCCCAAACTCCAAGAGCCCTATAAAACACCTCCCACCTCTATGGTAACTAGTCTTGTCTTTGCCTCTGCTCCAGATGTGGAAGGGGAAGGTGCTCCAGATGTGAAAGGGGACAGAGTTGAGGCCCAATTTTCCCCTCAGTGTGCTGCTGTTTGACAGAGGGATGTGTTGGGAGTATCGAGTAGTGGCGCCATTACACCATGTTAGGATATAGTCAAAAGCCTATCACAGATGACGCAGGGGCATGTCCTTTGCCTCCTCCTGTTGGGACGTTGGTATACCCCTGTTTCATTTCCTTTGCTGTTATGTTACAGCACTGTTTTTGGCTTTCAACTGGATTTTGTTATGTATTCCAGTAGTTGGTTCCCTTTGGGAAAGTACTATTTGCAATTTACTAAGGATTTCAGTTAAATGTCTAGTTTTGTTTGTTCATTGCTCTGGTTCTAGGAAAGGTCAGAAAGCTATGGCTGTTTATTTGATTCAGAAGGCAGTACAGCGGTCCCACCCCTTGCTCTCTCTCCCCCTCCCTTTTGTGCTCTCTCCCCCTCTCTTACTTGGAGCTGCGTCAATCTCCTCCTAAAGCAATTTACTGCTTATTCTACTAGGTCAGTTGCCACTTATTGGGTCTTTAAAATGAAGCCTCTTTAGATCAGATTTGTAAGGCGGCTACTTGGTCTTCATTGCATGGTTTTACTAAATTCTACCATCTTGATGCTTTTGCTTCTTCTGAAGCAGCTTTTGGTAGGAAAGTCCTTCAGGCTATATTTACTGGTTGATGTGCAACTTTTTTCTGTCTTTTGTTCTTGTTTTTTGCATAATAATAATAAAAAAGAAAATTATTGTATTTTAGTATATATCTTAGCTCTTACTAGTACTGTGAAAAAAAGAGTTGGGGGGGGGGGGGGAAAGAATAAAATTAAATGTCTAGTTAGATGATATATCATGCTGGTCCCACCCACATTACTTGTAGACTTCACTGCTTCGGTATTCGTTTCCCAGGAGTAATGGAAGGTGGACTCTCACCACCATTAGGAAAGAAAACATAATTTATGCTTAACTGAAAAATGTATTTCTTTCTGGTGGTAGTTTGTATTTTTTTAGGGACCCCTCTTTTCCCTGCTCCTTATTATTTGCTCTATTTCTCCTTTTTTCTACCTCTTTCTCGCTTGGCAAACTAGTTAACAAAGAGGTAGGAGGGGTTTTATAGGGCTCTTAGAGTTTGGGAATCTTTGCCTCCTCCCAGAAGTCAGGAATGATCATTCCATGGAGTAATGGATTGTGGACTCTCACCACAATTAATTTATCAGGTAAGCATAAATGTATTTATTTCTCTTGTTAAGTGTATCCAGTCCACGGATCATCCATTACTTATGGGATATTCTCCTTCCCAACAGGAAGTTGCAAGAGGATCACCCCAGCTTAGCTGCTATATAGCTCCTCCCCTAACTGCCATATCCAGTCATTCTCTTGCAACCCTCAACATAGATGGAGGTCGTGAGAGGAGTGTGGTGTTTTATACTTAATTAATTCTTCAATCAAAAGTTTGTTATTTTTGAATGGCACCGGAGTGTGCTGTTTTTTCTCAGGCAGTATTTGGAAGAAGAATCTGCCTGCGTTTTCTATGATCTTAGCAGAAGTAACTAAGATCCACTGGCTGTTCTCACACATTCTGAGGAGTGGGGTAACTTCAGAAAGGGAATAGCGTGTGGGGTCTCCTGCAACTAAGGTATGTGCAGTAAAATATTTTTCTAAGGAATGGAATTGACTAAGAAAATACTGCTGATACCGAAGTAATGTAAGTAAAGCCTTAAATGCAGCGAAAGCGACTGGTATCAGGCTTATTAATGTATGTGCAGTAAAATAATTTTCTAAGGAATGGAATTTGACTAAGAAAATGCTGCTAATACTGAAGTAATGTAGTAAAGCCTTAAATGCAGTAGAAGCGACTGGTATCAGGCTTATCAATAGAGATACATACTCTTTAAAAAAGGATGTTTAAAACGTTTGCTGGCATGTTTAATCGTTTTTTGAGGTGCATTGGTGATAAAACTTATTGGGGCATAATTTTTTCCACATGGCTGACTTATTTTCTGCATAGAAACAGTTAACTGAGGCTTCCCACTGTTGTAATAATGAGTGGGAGGGGCCTATTTTAGCGCTTTTTTGCGCAGTTAAAATTACAAAATGAATCATCCAGATTCCCTCAGCAGTCCCATGAATACTACAGGACATCTCTAAAGGGCTAAAAAGACTTCCAAAATCGTTTATAGGGAAGGTAATCCACAGCTCAGCTGTGGCAGTTTTGTTGTGTCTGTTTAAAAAACGTCTGTCGTTTTTTTTTATCTGCTTATTGCATTAAGGGGTTAATCATCCATTTGCAAGTGGGTGCAATGCTCTGCTGACCTGTTACATACACTGTAAAAATTTTGTTAGTGTAACTGCCTTTCTTTCATGTAATTAACAAGAGTCCATGAGCTAGTGACGTATGGGATATACATTCCTACCAGGAGGGGCAAAGTTTCCCAAACCTTAAAATGCCTATAAATACACCCCTCACCACACCCACAAATCAGTTTTACAAACTTTGCCTCCAAGGGAGGTGGTGAAGTAAGTTTGTGCTAGATTCTACGTTGATATGCGCTCCGCAGCAAGTTGGAGCCCGGTTTTCCTCTCAGCGTGCAGTGAATGTCAGAGGGATGTGAGGAGAGTATTGCCTATTGAATGCAGTGATCTCCTTCTACGGGGTCTATTTCATAAGGTTCTCTGTTATCGGTCGTAGAGATTCATCTCTTACCTCCCTTTTCAGATCGACGATATACTCTTATATTTACCATTTCCTCTACTGATTCTCGTTTCAGTACTGGTTTGGCTTTCTACAAACATGTAGATGAGTGTCCTGGGGTAAGTAAGTCTTATTTTCTGTGACACTCTAAGCTATGGTTGGGCACTTTATTTATAAAGTTCTAAATATATGTATTCAAACATTTATTTGCCTTGACTCAGAATGTTCAACTTTCCTTATTTCCAGACAGTCAGTTTCATATTTGGGATTATGCTTTAATTATCATATTTTTTCTTACCTCAAAAATTTGACTTTTTTCCCTGTGGGCTGTTAGGCTCGCGGGGGCTGAAAATGCTTCATTTTATTGCGTCATTCTTGGCGCGGACTTTTTTGGCGCAAAAATTCTTTTCCGTTTCCGGCGTCATACGTGTCGCCGGAAGTTGCGTCATTTTTGACGTTATTTTGCGCCAAAAATGTCGGCGTTCCGGATGTGGCGTCATTTTTGGCGCCAAAAGCATTTAGGCGCCAAATAATGTGGGCGTCTTATTTGGCGCCAAAAAATATGGGCGTCGCTTTTGTCTCCACATTATTTCAGTCTCATTTTTCATTTGCTTCTGGTTGCTAGAAGCTTGATGTTTGGCATTTTTTTCCCATTCCTGAAACTGTCTTATAAGGAATTTGATCTATTTTGCTTTATATGTTGTTTTTTCTCTTACATATTGCAAGATGTCTCACGTTGCATCTGAGCCAGAAGATACTACAGGAAAACCTCTGCCTGCTGGATCTACCAAAGCTAAGTGTATCTGCTGTAAACTTTTGGTAGCTATTCCTCCAGCTGTTGTTTGTATTAAATGTCATGACAAACTTGTTAATGCAGATAATATTTCCTTTAGTGATGTACCATTGCCTGTTGCAGTTCCCTCAACATCTAAGGTGCAGAATGTTCCTGATAACATAAGAGATTTTGTTTCTGAATCCATAAAGAAGGCTTTGTCTGTTATTTCTCCTTCTAGTAAACGTAAAAAGTCTTTTAAATCTTCTCTCTCTACAGATGAATTTTTAAATGAACACCATCATTCTGATTCTTTGGACTCTTCTGGTTCAGAGGATTCTGTCTCAGAGATTGATGCTGATAAATCTTCATATTTATTTAAGATGGAATTTATTCGCTCTTTGCTTAAAGAAGTACTAATTGCTTTAGAAATAGAGGATTCTAGTCCTCTTGATACTAATTCTATACGTTTGGATAAGGTTTTTAAAGCTCCTGCGGTTATTCCAGAAGTCTTTCCTGTTCCTAATGCTATTTCTGCAGTAATTGCTAAGGAATGGGATAGATTGGGTAATTCATTTACTCCTTCTAAACGTTTTAAGCAATTATATCCTGTTCCGCCTGACAGGTTAGAATTTTGGGACAAAATCCCTAAAGTTGATGGGGCTATTTCTACCCTTGCTAAACGTACTACCATTCCTACATCAGATGGTACCTCGTTTAAGGACCCTTTAGATAGAAAAATTGAATCTTTTCTAAGAAAAGCTTATCTATGTTCAGGTAATCTTCTTAGACCTGCTATATCATTGGCTGATGTTGCTGCAGCTTCAACTTTTTGGTTGGAAACTCTAGCGCAACAAGTAACAAATCGTGATTCTCATGATATTATTATTCTTCTCCAGCATGCTAATAATTTCATCTGTGATGCCATTTTTGATATTATTAGAGTTGATGTTAGATTTATGTCTCTGGCTATCTTAGCCAGAAGAGCTTTATGGCTTAAGACTTGGAATGCTGATATGGCTTCTAAATCAACTCTACTTTCCATTTCTTTCCAGGGAAACAAATTATTTGGTTCTCAGTTGGATTCTATTATTTCAACTGTTACTGGTGGGAAAGGAACTTTTTTACCACAGGATAAAAAGTCTAAAGGTAAAAACAGGGCTAACAATCGTTTTCGTTCCTTTCGTTTCAACAAAGAACAAAAGCCTGATCCTTCGTCCTCAGGAGCAGTTTCAGTTTGGAAACCATCTCCAGTCTGGAATAAATCCAAGCCTGCTAGAAAGGCAAAGCCTGCTTCTAAGTTCACATGAAGGTACGGCCCTCATTCCAGTTCAGCTGGTAGGGGGCAGGTTACGTTTTTTCAAAGAAATTTGGATCAATTCTGTTCACAATCTTTGGATTCAGAACATTGTTTCAGAAGGGTACAGAATTGGTTTCAAGATGAGACCTCCTGCAAAGAGATTTTTTCTTTCCCATGTCCCAGTAAATCCAGTGAAAGCTCAAGCATTTCTGAATTGTGTTTCAGATCTAGAGTTGGCTGGAGTAATTATGCCAGTTCCAGTTCCGGAACAGGGGATGGGGTTTTATTCAAATCTCTTCATTGTACCAAAGAAGGAGAATTCCTTCAGACCAGTTCTGGATCTAAAATTATTGAATCGTTATGTAAGGATACCAACGTTCAAGATGGTAACTGTAAGGACTATATTGCCTTTTGTTCAGCAAGGGAATTATATGTCCACAATAGATTTACAGGATGCATATCTGCATATTCCGATTCATCCAGATCATTATCAGTTCCTGAGATTCTCTTTTCTAGACAAGCATTACCAATTTGTGGCTCTACCGTTTGGCCTTGCTACAGCTCCAAGAATTTTCACAAAGATTCTCGGTGCCCTTCTGTCTGTAATCAGAGAACAGGGTATTGTGGTATTTCCTTATTTGGACGATATCTTGGTACTTGCTCCGTCTTTACATTTAGCAGAGTCTCATACGAATCGACTTGTGTTGTTTCTTCAAGATCATGGTTGGAGGATCAATTTACCAAAAAGTTCTTTGATTCCTCAAACAAGGGTAACCTTTCTGGGTTTCCAGATAGATTCAGTGTCCATGACTTTGTCTTTAACAGACAAGAGACGTCTAAAATTGATTACAGCCTGTCGAAACCTTCAGTCTCAATCATTCCCTTCGGTAGCCTTATGCATGGAAATTCTAGGTCTTATGACTGCTGCATCGGACGCGATCCCCTTTGCTCGTTTTCACATGCGACCTCTTCAGCTCTGTATGCTGAACCAATGGTGCAGGGATTACACGAAGATATATCAATTAATATCTTTAAAACCGATTGTTCGGCACTCTCTAACGTGGTGGACAGATCACCATCGTTTAATTCAGGGGGCTTCTTTTGTTCTTCCGACCTGGACTGTAATTTCAACAGATGCAAGTCTCACAGGTTGGGGAGCTGTGTGGGGATCTCTGACGGCACAAGGAGTTTGGGAATCTCAGGAGGTGAGATTACCGATCAATATCTTGGAACTCCGTGCAGTTTTCAGAGCTCTTCAGTTTTGGCCTCTTCTGAAGAGAGAATCGTTCATTTGTTTTCAGACAGACAATGTCACAACTGTGGCATACATCAATCATCAAGGAGGGACTCACAGTCCTCTGGCTATGAAAGAAGTATCTCGAATTTTGGTTTGGGCGGAATCCAGCTCCTGTCTAATCTCTGCGGTTCATATCCCAGGTGTAGACAATTGGGAAGCGGATTATCTCAGTCGCCAAACGTTGCATCCGGGCGAATGGTGTCTTCACCCAGAGGTATTTCTTCAGATTGTTCAAATGTGGGGGCTCCCAGAGATAGATCTGATGGCCTCTCATCTAAACAAGAAACTTCCCAGGTATCTGTCCAGATCCCGGGATCCTCAGGCGGAGGCAGTGGATGCATTATCACTTCCTTGGAAGTATCATCCTGCCTATATCTTTCCGCCTCTAGTTCTTCTTCCAAGAGTAATCTCCAAGATTCTGAGGGAATGCTCGTTTGTTCTGCTAATAGCTCCGGCATGGCCTCACAGGTTTTGGTATGCGGATCTTGTCCGGATGGCATCTTGCCAACCATGGACTCTTCCGTTAAGACCAGACCTTCTGTCTCAAGGTCCTTTTTTCCATCCGGATCTGAAATCCTTAAATTTAAAGGTATGGAGATTGAACGCTTGATTCTTGGTCATAGAGGTTTATCTGACTCCGTGATTAATACTATGTTACAGGCTCGTAAATCTGTATCTCGAGAGATATATTATAGAGTCTGGAAGACTTATATTTCTTGGTGTCTTTCTCATCATTTTTCTTGGCATTCTTTTAGAATACCGAGAATTTTACAGTTTCTTCAGGATGGTTTAGATAAGGGTTTGTCCGCGAGTTCTTTGAAAGGACAAATCTCCGCTCTTTCTGTTCTTTTTCACAGAAAGATTGCTATTCTTCCTGATATTCATTGTTTTGTACAAGCTTTGGTTCGTATAAAACCTGTCATTAAGTCAATTTCTCCTCCATGGAGTTTGAATTTGGTTTTGGGAGCTCTTCAAGCTCCTCCGTTTGAACCTATGCATTCATTGGACATTAAATTACTTTCTTGGAAAGTTTTGTTCCTTTTGGCCATCTCTTCTGCTAGAAGAGTTTCTGAATTATCTGCTCTTTCGTGTGAGTCTCCTTTTCTGATTTTTCATCAGGATAAGGCGGTGTTGCGAACTTCTTTTGAATTTTTACCTAAAGTTGTGAATTCCAACAACATTAGTAGAGAAATTGTGGTTCCTTCATTATGTCCTAATCCTAAGAATTCTAAGGAGAAATCATTGCATTCTTTGGATGTTGTTAGAGCTTTGAAATATTATGTTGAAGCTACGAAATCTTTTCGTAAGACTTCTAGTCTATTTGTTATCTTTTCCGGTTCTAGGAAAGGCCAGAAAGCTTCTGCCATTTCTTTGGCATCTTGGTTGAAATCTTTAATTCATCTTGCCTATGTTGAGTCGGGTAAAATTCCGCCTCAAAGAATTACAGCTCATTCTACTAGGTCAGTTTCTACTTCCTGGGCGTTTAGGAATGAAGCTTCGGTTGACCAGATCTGCAAAGCAGCAACTTGGTCCTCTTTGCATACTTTTACTAAATTCTACCATTTTGATGTATTTTCTTCTTCTGAAGCAGTTTTTGGTAGAAAAGTTCTTCAGGCAGCGGTTTCAGTTTGAATCTTCTGCTTATGTTTTTTGTTAAACTTTATTTTGGGTGTGGATTATTTTCAGCAGGAATTGGCTGTCTTTATTTTATCCCTCCCTCTCTAGTGACTCTTGTGTGGAAAGATCCACATCTTGGGTAGTCATTATCCCATACGTCACTAGCTCATGGACTCTTGTTAATTACATGAAAGAAAACATAATTTATGTAAGAACTTACCTGATAAATTCATTTCTTTCATATTAACAAGAGTCCATGAGGCCCACCCTTTTTTGTGGTGGTTATGATTTTTTTGTATAAAGCACAATTATTCCAATTCCTTATTTTATATGCTTCGCACTTTTTTTCTTATCACCCCACTTCTTGGCTATTCGTTAAACTGATTTGTGGGTGTGGTGAGGGGTGTATTTATAGGCATTTTAAGGTTTGGGAAACTTTGCCCCTCCTGGTAGGAATGTATATCCCATACGTCACTAGCTCATGGACTCTTGTTAATATGAAAGAAATGAATTTATCAGGTAAGTTCTTACATAAATTATGTTTTTTTCACTGTTATTTCAAATTATGTCAAAATTTGTTTCTCTTAAAGGCACAGTAACATTTTTTATATTGCTTGTTAACTTGCTTTAAAGTGTTTTCCAAGCTTGCTAGTCTCATTGCTAGTCTGTACAAACATGTCTGAAACAGAGGATACTTGTTCATTATGTTTAAAAGCCATGGTGGAGCCCCATAGGAGAATGTGTACTAAATGTATTGATTTCACCTTAAACAGTAAAGATCAGTCTTTATCTATAAAAGAATTGTCACCAGAGGGGTCTGTCGAGGGGGAAGTTATGCCGACTAACTCTCCCCACATGTCGGACCCTTCGCCTCCCGCTCAAGGGACGCACGCTAATATGGCGCCAAGTACATCAGGGATGCCCATAGCGATTACTTTGCAGGACATGGCTGCAATCATGAATAATACCCTGTCAGAGGTATTATCCAGATTGCCTGAATTGAGAGGCAAGCGCGATAGCTCTGGGGTTAGACGAGATACAGAGCGCGTAGATGCTGTAGAGCCATGTCTGATACTGCGTCACAATATGCAGAACCTGAGGACGGAGAGCTTCAGTCTGTGGGTGACGTCTCTGATTCGGGGAGACCTGATTCAGAGATTTCTAATTCTAAATTTAAGCTTGAGAACCTCCGTGTATTGCTTGGGGAGGTATTAGCTTCTCTGAATGACTGTGACACAATTGCAGTGCCAGAGAAATTGTGTAGGCTGGATAAATACTATGCAGTGCCGGTGAGTACTGATGTTTTTCCAATACCTAAAAGGCTTACAGAAATTATTAGTAAGGAATGGGATAGGCCCGGTGTGTCCTTGTCCCCACCTCCTATATTTAGAAAAATGTTTCCAATAGATGCCACTACACGGGACTTATGGCAGACTGTCCCTAAGGTGGAGGGAGCAGTTTCTACTTTAGCAAAGCATACCACTATCCCGGTTGAGGACAGTTGTGCTTTTTCAGATCCAATGGATAAAAAATTGGAGGGTTACCTTAAGAAAATGTTTATTCAACAAGATTTTATTTTACAGCCACTTGAATGCATTGCGCCTGTCACTGCTGCGGCGGCATTCTGGTTTGAGGCCCTGGAAGAGGCCATCCATACAGCTCCGTTGACTGAAATTGTTGACAAGCTTAGAACTCTTAAGCTAGCTAACTCATTTGTTTCTGATGCCATTGTTCATTTGACTAAACTAACGGCTAAGAATTCAGGATTCGCCATCCAGGCGCGTAGGGCGCTATGGCTCAAATCCTGGTCAGCTGATGTGACTTCAAAGTCTAAATTACTCAACATTCCTTTCAAGGGGCAGACCTTATTCGGGCCTGGTTTGAAAGAAATTATTGCTGACATTACTGGAGGTAAGGGTCATATCCTTCCGCAGGACAGGGCCAAATCAAAGGCCAAACAGTCTAATTTTCGTGCCTTTCGAAATTCCAAGGCAGGTGCAGCATCAACTTCCTCCGCTTCAAGATAAGAGGAACTTTTGCTCAATCTAAGCAGGCCTGGAAACCTAACCAGTCCTGGAACAAAGGCAAGCAGGCCAGAAAGCCTGCTGCTGCCTCTAAGACAGCATGAAGGAACGGCCCCCTATCCGGCGACGGATCTAGTAGGGGGCAGACTTTTTCTCTGCGCCCAGGCGTGGGCAAGAGATGTTCAGGATCCCTGGGCGTTGGAGATCATATCTCAGGGATATCTTCTGGACTTCAAAGCTTCCCCTCCACAAGGGAGATTTCATCTTTCAGGGTTATCTGCAAATCAGATAAAGAAAGAGGCATTCCTACGCTGTGTGCAAGACCTCCTAGTAATGGGAGTGATCCATCCAGTTCCGCGGACGGAACAAGGACAGGGTTTTTATTCAAATCTGTTTGTGGTTCCCAAAAAAAGAGGGAACCTTCAGACCAATTTTGGATCTAAAGATCTTAAACAAATTCCTCAGAGTTCCAGCTTTCAAAATGGAAACTATTCGGACCATCCTACCCATGATCCAAGAGGGTCAGTACATGACCACAGTGGACTTAAAGGATGCCTACCTTCACATACCGATTCACAAAGATCATCATCGGTTCCTAAGGTTTGCCTTTCTAGACAGGCATTACCAATTTGTAGCTCTTCCCTTCGGGTTGGCTATAGCCCCGAGAACCTTTACGAAGGTTCTGGGCTCACTTCTGGCGGTTCTAAGACCGCGAGGCATAGCGGTGGCTCCGTATCTAGACGACATCCTGATACAGGCGTCAAGCCTTCAAATTGCCAAGTCTCATACAGAGATAGTTCTGGCATTTCTGAGATCGCACGGGTGGAAAGTGAACGAGGAAAAGAGTTCTCTATCCCCACTCACAAGAGTCTCCTTCTTAGGGACTCTTATAGATTCTGTAGAGATGAAAATTTACCTGACGGTGTCCAGGTTATCAAAGCTTCTAAATGCTTGCCGTATTCTTCATTCCATTCCGCGCCCTTTGGTGGCTCAGTGTATGGAGGTGATCGGCTTAATGGTAGCGGCAATGGACATAGTGCCATTTGCGCGCCTACATCTCAGACCGCTGCAATTATGCATGCTAAGTCAGTGGAATAGGGATTACACAGATATGTCCCCTCTGCTAAATCTGGATCTAGAGACCAGAGATTCTCTTCTCTGGTGGTTGTCTCGGGTCCACCTGTCCAAGGGTATGACCTTTCGCAGGTCAGATTGGAAGATGCCAGCCGTCTAGGTTGGGGTGCAGTCTGGAACTCCCTGAAGGCACAGGGATCGTGGACTCAGGAGGAGAAACTCCTTCCGTTAAATATTCTGGAGTTAAGAGCAATATTCAATGCTCTTCTGGCTTGGCCTCAGTTAGCAACACTGAGGTTCATCAGATTTCAGTCGGACAATATCACGACTGTGGCTTACATCAACCATCAAGGGGGAACCAGGAGTTCCCTAGTGATGATAGAAGTCTCAAAAATAATTCGCTGGGCAGAGACTCACTCTTGCCACCTGTCAGCAATCCATATCCCAGACGTGGAGAACTGGGAGGCGGATTTTCTAAGTCGTCAGACTTTTCACCCGGGGGAGTGGGAACTCCATCCGGAGGTGTTTGCTCAGTTGATTCATTGTTGGGGCAAACCAGAGTTGGATCTCATGGACTGATAGATGCTCTAGCAGCGCCTTGGTTCTTCAACCTGGCTTATGTGTTTCCACGGTTTCCTCTTCTCCAAGAGGGTTGGATAAAGGATTATCAGCTAGTTCCTTAAAGGGACAGATTTCTGCTCTGTCTATTCTTTTGCACAAGCGTCTGGCAGAAGTTCCAGACGTCCAGGCATTTTGTCAGGCTTTGGTTAGAATTAAGCCTGTGTTTAAATCTGTTGCTCCCCCATGGAGCTTAAACTTGGTTCTTAAAGTTCTTCAAGGAGTTCCGTTTGAACCCCTTCATTCCATTGATATTAAGCTTTTATCTTGGAAAGTTCTGTTTTGATGGCTATTTCCTCGGCTCGGAGAGTCTCTGAGCTATCTGCCTTACAATGTGATTCTCCTTATCTGATTTTTCATGCAGACAAGGTAGTTCTGCGTACCAAACCTGGGTTTTTACCTAAGGTGGTTTCTAACAAGAATATCAATCAAGAGATTGTTGTTCCATCATTGTGTCCTAATCCTTCTTCAAAGAAGGAACGTCTTTTACATAATCTGGACGTAGTCCGTGCCTTGAAGATTTACTTACAAGCTACTAAAGATTTTCGTCCAACATCTTTCCTGTTTGTCATTTATTCTGGACAGAGGAGAGGTCAAAAAGCTTCGGCAACCTCTTTCCTTTTGGCTTCGGAGTTTTATATGCCTAGCCTATGAGACTGCTGGACAGCAGCCCCCTGAAAGAATTACAGCTCATTCTACTAGAGCTGTGGCTTCCTCCTGGGCCTTTAAAAATGAGGCCTCTGAACAGATTTGCAAGGCTGCGACTTGGTCTTCGCTTCACACTTTTTCAAAATTTTTACAAATTTGATACTTTTGCTTCTTCTGAGGCTGTTTTTGGGAGAAAGGTTCTACAGGCAGTGGTTCCTTCCGTTTAAGTTCCTGCCTTGTCCCTCCCATCATCCGTGTACTTTAGCTTTGGTATTGGTATCCCATAAGTAATGGATGATCCGTGGACTGGATACACTTATCAAGAGAAAACATAATTTATGCTTACCTGATAAATTTATTTCTCTTGTAGTGTATCCAGTCCACGGCCCGCCCTGTCATTTTAAGGCAGGTATAAAATTTTATTAAACTACAGTCACCACTGCACCCTATGGTTTCTCCTTTCTCTGTTTGTTTCGGTCGAATGACTGGATATGGCAGTTAGGGGAGGAGCTATATAGCAGCTCTGCTGGGGTGATCCTCTTGCAACTTCCTGTTGGGAAGGAGAATATCCCATAAGTAATGGATGATCCGTGGACTGGATACACTACAAGAGAAATACATTTATCAGGTAAGCATAAATTATGTTTTTTTGAGGCACAAACAATACAGAAATCCCTATGATAAAATTCATTTATGTAACCTTAATATTCTATGATTGTATATACATTTTGAAATACCTGTTTTTTCTTTCTGTCAGGCATTAAATTTGATTGCACAAAAGGAGTCTGTTCTAAAGTATATGGTAAGTTTTCAGATATGTCAATTCCCTGTTATAAGAAGGCAAAGCACTAAATAGGCTTTCTGTACTGTTGCCATAGATAATTTATTGTGCATTTTCTGTGCAACTGTAAAATTACAAATCAAGTTTGTATAGTGAAGTGCAACTAAATGATCAAATACATAAACAATATAATTGAAAATCAAATATCTTGATGGCACTGATGGTTTTAAATGATTCTAAGAAATGTTAATAAATGATTACGAGGGAAGGTTTAGTGTAAGGTTATAGCACTCTTCAGTTTTATTTGTAAGTAAATTCTGTTCTCTTTAGTATCTACAGTGTGACTACGTAGATTATCAAATTGTTTCTGTGCCACTTTTGATGTTGATACAGCTAGTGAGCCAACCGGGAGCAGGCTTACATGCATATGCTCCAATCACTAGCAGGTATTCTCATCCTAAACAGAATGTTCCAGGAGTGCAGCTTTGACTACAATGTTTAACCCATTTGAAGATGTTTAACACATAGTGAAGGAAGGAATTGGTTTAAAAATAAAATGTTCCTTAAAGGGACATGAAACCCAAATTTTTTCTTACACGATTCAGAAAGAGCATGCAATTTTAAACAACTTTCGAATTTACTTCTATTATTTAATTTGCTTCCTTCTCTTGTTTTCCTTTGCTGAAAGGTGTATCTAAGTAAGCTCAGGAGCAGCAAAGAACAAAGGCCTAGATTTGGAGTTTGGCGTTAGCCGTGAAAACCAGCGTTAGAGGCTCCTAACGCTGGTTTTAGGCTACCTCCGGTATTTGGAGTCACTCAAAATAGGGTCTAACGCTCACTTTTCAGCCGCGACTTTTCCATACCGCAGATCCCCTTACGTAAATTGCGTATCCTATCCTATGGGATTTTTCTAACTCCGGTATTTAGAGTTGTGTCTGAAGTGAGCGTTAGACATCTAACAACAAAACTCCAGCCGCAGGAAAAAAGTCAGTAGTTAAGAGCTTTCTGGGCTAACGCCGGTTTATAAAGCTCTTAACTACTGTGCTCTAAAGTACACTAACACCCATAAACTACCTATGTACCCCTAAACCGAGGTCCCCCCACATCGCCGCCACTCGATTAAATTTTTTTAACCCCTAATCTGCCGACCGCCACCTACGTTATACTTATGTACCCCTAATCTGCTGCCCCTAACACCGCCGACCCCTATATTATATTTATTAACCCCTAACCTGCCCCCCACAACGTCGCCGCCAGCTACCTACAATAATTAACCCCTAATCTGCCGACCGCAAAGCGCCGCCACCTACGTTATATTTATGTACCCCTAATCTGCTGCCCCTAACACCGCCGACCCCTATATTATATTTATTAACCCCTAATCTGCCCCCCTCAACGTCGCCTCCACCTGCCTACACTTATTAACCCCTAATCTGCCGAGCGGACCGCACCGCTCCGCTATTATTATAAAGTTATTAACCCCTAATCCGCCTCACTCACCCTATAATAAATAGTATTAACCCCTAATCTGCCCTCCCTAACATCGCCGACACCTAACTTCAAACATTAACCCCTAATCTGCCGACTGGAGCTCACCGCTATTCTAATAAATGTATTAACCCCTAAAGCTAACCCTAACACTAACACCCCCCTAAATTAAATATAATTTTAATCTAACGAAATTAATTAACTCTTATTAAATAAATTATTCCTATTTAAAGCTAAATACTTACCTGTAAAATAAATCCTAATATAGCTACAATATAAATTATAATTATATTATAGCTATTTTAGGATTAATATTTATTTTACAGGTAACTTTGTATTTATTTTAACCAGGTACAATAGCTATTAAATAGTTAAGAACTATTTAATAGCTAAAATAGTTAAAATAATTACAAAATTACCTGTAAAATAAATCCTAACCTAAGTTACAATTAAACCTAACACTACACTATCAATAAATTAATTAAATAAACTACCTACAATTACCTACAATTAACCTAACACTACACTATCAATAAATTAATTAAATACAATTCCTACAAATAAATACAATTAAATAAACTAGCTAAAGTACAAAAAATAAAAAAGAACTAAGTTACAAAAAATAAAAAAATATTTACAAACATAAGAAAAATATTACAACAATTTTAAACTAATTACATCTACTCTAAGCCCCCTAATAAAATAACAAAGCCCCCCAAAATAAAAAAATGCCCTACCCTTTTCTAAATTACTAAAGTTCAAAGCTCTTTTACCTTACCAGCCCTGAACAGGGCCCTTTGCGGGGCATGCCCCAAGAAGTTCAGTTCTTTTGCCTGTAAAAAAAAAACATAACAGCCCCCCAACATTACAACCCACCACCCACATACCCCTAATCTAACCCAAACCCCCCTTAAATAAACCTAACACTAAGCCCCTGTAGATCATCCTACCTTGTCTTCACCTCACCGGGTATCACACCGATCCAATCAGAATCAAGTTCAATCCGATTGGCTGATCCAATCAGCCAATCAGATTGAGCTTGCATTCTATTGGCTGATCGGAACAGCCAATAGAATGCGAGCTCAATCTGATTGGCTGATTGGATCAGCCAATCGGATTGAACTTGATTCTGATTGGCTGATTCCATCAGCCAATCAGAATATTCCTACCTTAATTCCGATTGGCTGATAGAATCCTATCAGCCAATCGGAATTCGAGGGACGCCATCTTGGATGACGTCCCTTAAAGGAACCGTCATTCGGCTAGTAGGCGTCGGGAGAAGAGGATGTTCCGCGTCGGAGGTCTGCAAGATGGATCCGGAAGAAAGAAGATTGAAGATGCCGTTGATAGAAGACTTCATCCGGATCATGGACCTCTTCAGCTCCCGCTTGGATGAAGACTTCATCCGGATCATGGACCTCTTCAGCTCCCGCTTGGATGAAGACTTCAGCCGGATCATGGACCTCTTCAGCCCCCCGCTTGGGCTTGGATCAGGACATCGGAGGAGCTCTTCAGGACGGATCGGTGAACCTGGTATGGTGAAGATAAGGTAGGAAGATCTTCAGGGGCTTAGTGTTAGGTTTATTTAAGGGGGGTTTGGGTTAGATTAGGGGTATGTGGGTGGTGGGTTGTAATGTTGGGGGGGGGTTATTGTATGTTTATTTTTTTACAGGCAAAAGAGCTGAATTCTTTGGGGCATGCCCCGCAAAGGGCCCTGTTCAGGGCTGGTAAGGTAAAAGAGCTTTGAACTGTAGTAATTTAGAATAGGGTAGGGCATTTTTTATTTTGGGGGTCTTTGTTATTTTATTAGGGGGCTTAGAGTAGGTGTAATTAGTTTAAAATTGTTGTAATATTTTTCTTATGTTTGTAAATATTTTTTTATTTTTTGTACTTTAGTTAGTTTATTTCATTGTAGTTATTTGTAGGAATTGTATTTAATTTATTTATTGATAGTGTAGTGTTAGGTTTAATTGTAGGTATTGTATTTAATTAATTTAATGATAGTATAGTGTTAGGTTTAATTGTAACTTAGGTTAGGATTTATTTTACAGGTAATTTTGTAATTATTTTAACTAGGTAGCTATTAAATAGTTCTTAACTATTTAATAGCTATTGTACCTGGTTAAAATAAATACAAAGTTACCTGTAAAATAAATATTAATCCTAAAATAGCTATAATATAATTATAATTTATATTGTAGCTATATTAGGATTTATTTCTACAGGTAAGTATTTAGCTTTAAATAGGAATAATTTATTTAATAAGAGATAATTAATTTCGTTAGATGTAAATTATATTTAACTTAGGGGGGTGTTAGTGTTAGGGTTAGACTTAGCTTTAGGGGTTAATACATTTATTAGAATAGCGGTGAGCTCCAGTCGGCAGATTAGGGGTTAATAATTGATGTTAGGTGTCGGCGATGTTAGGGAGGGCAGATTAGGGGTTAATACTATTTATTATAGGGTTAGTAGGGTTAGTGAGGCGGATTAGGGGTTAATAACTTTATTATAGTAGCGCTCAGGTCCGGTCGGCAGATTAGGGGTTAATAAGTGTAGGCAAGTGGAGGCGACGTTGTGGGGGGCAGATTAGGGGTTAATAAATATAATATAGGGGTCGGCGATGTTAGGGCAGCAGATTAGGGGTACATAGGGGTAATATAAGTAGCGGCGGTTTACGTAGCGGCAGATTAGGGGTTAATAATAATATGCAGGGGACAGCGATAGCGGGGGCGGCAGATTAGGGGTTAATAAGTGTAAGGTTAGGGGTGTTTAGACTCGGGGTACATGTTAGGGTGTTAGGTGCAGACGTAGGAAGTGTTAACGCATAGCAAACAATGGGGCTGCGTTAGGAGCTGAACGTGGCTTTTTTGCAGGTGTTAGGTTTTTTTTTCAGCTCAAACAGCCCCATTGTTTCCTATGGGAGAATCGTGCACGAGCACGTTTTTGAGGCTGGCCGCTTGCGTAAGCAACTCTGGTATCGAGAGTTGAAGCTGCGTTAAAAATGCTCTACGCTCCTTTTTTGGAGCCTAACGCAGCCTTTATGTGGACTCTCAATACCAGAGTTGTTTTTATGGTGCGGCCAGAAAAAAGCCGGCGTTAGTTTTTCGGGTCGTTACCGACAAAACTCCAAATCTAGCCGCTAGGTTCTAGCTGCTGATTGGTGGCTGCATATATGAACTGATTGCCATTGGCTCACCCATGTGTTCAGTTAGAAACCAGTAGTGCATTGCTGCTCCTTTAACAAATGATACTAAGAGAATCAAGCTAATTGGACAATAGAAGTCAACTGCAAAATTGTTTAAAATTGTATGTTCTACCTACATCATGAAAGAAATTTTTTGGGTTTCATGGCTCTTTAAGTATGAACATGCAGAATGTTTATTTTCAGCTGCATTTGGTTAACAACCTTTCTCCAACATAGGTGTGTCCGGTCCACGGCGTCATCCTTACTTGTGGGATATTCTCTTCCCCAACAGGAAATGGCAAAGAGCCCAGCAAAGCTGGTCACATGATCCCTCCTAGGCTCCGCCTACCCCAGTCATTCTCTTTGCCGTTGTACAGGCAACATCTCCACGGAGATGGCTTAGAGTTTTTTAGTGTTTAACTGTAGTTTTTATTATTCAATCAAGAGTTTGTTATTTTGAAATAGTGCTGGTATGTACTATTTACTCAGAAACAGAAAAGAGATGAAGATTTCTGTTTGTATGAGGAAAATGATTTTAGCAACCGTCACTAAAATCCATGGCTGTTCCACACAGGACTGTTGAGAGCAATTAACTTCAGTTGGGGGAACAGTGTGCAGTCTCTTGCTGCTTGAGGTATGACACATTCTAACAAGACGATGTAATGCTGGAAGCTGTCATTTTCCCTATGGGATCCGGTAAGCCATGTTTATTACGATCGTAAATAAGGGCTTCACAAGGGCTTATTAAAACTGTAGACTTTTTCTGGGCTAAATCGATTCATTATCAACACATATTTAGCCTTGAGGAATCATTTTATCTGGGTATTTTGATATAATACTATCGGCAGGCACTGTTTTAGACACCTTATTCTTAGGGGCTTTCCCAAAGCATAAGCAGAGCCTCATTTTCGCGCCGGTGTGGCGCACTTTTTTTTGAGAGGCATGGCATGCAGTCGCATGTGAGAGGAGCTCTGATACTTAGAAAAGACTTTCTGAAGGCGTCATTTGGTATCGTATTCCCCTTTGGGCTTGGTTGGGTCTCAGCAAAGCAGATACCAGGGACTGTAAAGGGGTTAAAGTTCAAAACGGCTCCGGTTCCGTTATTTTAAGGGTTAAAGCTTCCAAATTTGGTGTGCAATACTTTTAAGGCTTTAAGACACTGTGGTGAAAATTTTGGTGAATTTTGAACAATTCCTTCATGTTTTTTCGCAATTGCAGTAATAAAGTGTGTTCAGTTTAAAATTTAAAGTGACAGTAACGGTTTTATTTTAAAACGTTTTTTGTACTTTGTTATCAAGTTTATGCCTGCTTTAACATGTCTGAACTACCAGATAGACTGTGTTCTGAATGTGGGGAAGCCAGAATTCCTATTCATTTAAATAAATGTGATTTATGTGATAATGATAATGATGCCCAAGATGATTCCTCAAGTGAGGGGAGTAAGCATGGTACTGCATCATTCCCTCCTTCGTCTACACGAGTCTTGCCCACTCAGGAGGCCCCTAGTACATCTAGCGCGCCAATACTCCTTACTATGCAACAATTAACGGCTGTAATGGATAATTCTGTCAAAAACATTTTAGCCAAAATGAACACTTATCAGCGTAAGCGCGGCTGCTCTGTTTTAGATACTGAAGAGCATGACGACGCTGATATTAATATTTCTGAAGGGCCCCTAACCCAGTCTGATGGGGCCAGGGAGGTTTTGGCTGAGGGAGAAATTACTGATTCAGGGAACATTTCTCAACAGGCTGAACCTGATGTGATTGCATTTAAATTTAAGTTGGAACATCTCCGCATTCTGCTTAAGGAGGTATTATCCACTCTGGATGATTGTGACAAGTTGGTCATCCCAGAGAAACTTTGTAAAATGGACAAGTTCCTAGAGGTGCCGGGGCTCCCAGAAGCTTTTCCTATACCCAAGCGGGTGGCGGACATTGTTAATAAAGAATGGGAAAGGCCCGGTATTCCTTTCGTCCCTCCCCCCATATTTAAAAAATTGTTTCCTATGGTCGACCCCAGAA
Source organism: Bombina bombina (assembly GCF_027579735.1). NCBI lineage: Eukaryota > Metazoa > Chordata > Amphibia > Anura > Bombinatoridae > Bombina > Bombina bombina. The sequence continues at coordinate 478,407,846 of NC_069503.1, read as the reverse complement.
AGGACTTATGGCAGACAGTCCCCAAGGTCGAGGGAGCGGTTTCCACTTTAAACAAACGCACCACTATACCCATAGAGGATAGTTGTGCTTTCAAAGATCCTATGGATAAAAAATTAGAAGGTTTGCTTAAAAAGATGTTTGTTCAGCAAGGTTACCTTCTACAACCAATTTCATGCATTGTCCCTGTCGCTACAGCCGCATGTTTCTGGTTCGATGATCTGATAAGAGCGGTCGATAGTGATTCTCCTCCTTTGGAGGAGATTATGGACAGAATCAATGCTCTCAAATTGGCTAATTCTTTCACCCTAGACGCCACTTTGCAATTGGCTAGGTTAGCGGCTAAGAATTCTGGGTTTGCTATCGTGGCGCGCAGAGCGCTTTGGTTGAAATCTTGGTCGGCTGATGCGTCTTCCAAGAACAAGCTACTTAACATTCCTTTCAAGGGGAAAACGCTGTTTGGCCCTGACTTGAAAGAGATTATCTCTGATATCACTGGGGGTAAGGGCCATGCCCTTCCTCAGGATCGGCCTTTCAAGGCAAAAAATAAACCTAATTTTCGTCCCTTTCGTAGAAACGGACCAGCCCAAGGTGCTACGTCCTCTAAGCAAGAGGGTAATACTTCTCAAGCCAAGCCAGCTTGGAGACCAATGCAAGGCTGGAACAAGGGAAAGCAGGCCAAGAAACCTGCCACTGCTACCAAGACAGCATGAAATGTTGGCCCCCGATCCGGGACCGGATCTGGTGGGGGGCAGACTCTCTCTCTTCGCTCAGGCTTGGGCAAGAGATGTTCTGGATCCTTGGGCGCTAGAAATAGTCTCCCAAGGTTATCTTCTGGAATTCAAGGGACTTCCCCCAAGGGGGAGGTTCCACAGGTCTCAGTTGTCTTCAGACCACATAAAAAGACAGGCATTCTTACATTGTGTAGAAGACCTGTTAAAAATGGGAGTGATTCATCCTGTTCCATTAAGAGAACAAGGGATGGGGTTCTACTCCAATCTGTTCATAGTTCCCAAAAAAGAGGGAACGTTCAGACCAATCTTAGATCTCAAGATCTTAAACAAGTTTCTCAAGGTTCCATCGTTCAAGATGGAAACCATTCGAACTATTCTTCCTTCCATCCAGGAAGGTCAATTCATGACCACGGTGGATTTAAAGGATGCGTATCTACATATTCCTATCCACAAGGAACATCATCGGTTCCTAAGGTTCGCATTCCTGGACAAACATTACCAGTTCGTGGCGCTTCCTTTCGGATTAGCCACTGCTCCAAGGATTTTCACAAAGGTACTAGGGTCCCTTCTAGCTGTGCTAAGACCAAGGGGCATTGCTGTAGTACCTTACTTGGACGACATTCTGATTCAAGCGTCGTCCCTTCCTCAAGCAAAGGCTCACACGGACATTGTCCTGGCCTTTCTCAGATCTCACGGGTGGAAAGTGAACGTGGAAAAGAGTTCTCTATCCCCGTCAACAAGGGTTCCCTTCTTGGGAACAATAATAGACTCCTTAGAAATGAGGATTTTTCTGACAGAAGCCAGAAAAACAAAGCTTCTAGACTCTTGTCGGATACTTCATTCCGTTCCTCTTCCTTCCATAGCTCAGTGCATGGAAGTGATCGGGTTGATGGTAGCGGCAATGGACATAGTTCCTTTTGCGCGCATTCATCTAAGACAATTACAACTGTGCATGCTCAGTCAGTGGAATGGGGACTATACAGACTTGTCTCCGAAGATACAAGTAAATCAGAGGACCAGAGACTCACTCCGTTGGTGGCTGTCCCTGGACAACCTGTCACAAGGGATGACATTCCGCAGACCAGAGTGGGTCATTGTCACGACCGACGCCCGTCTGATGGGCTGGGGCGCGGTCTGGGGATCCCTGAAAGCTCAGGGTCTTTGGTCTCGGGAAGAATCTCTTCTACCGATAAATATTCTGGAACTGAGAGCGATATTCAATGCTCTCAAGGCTTGGCCTCAGCTAGCGAGGGCCAAGTTCATACGGTTTCAATCAGACAACATGACAACTGTTGCGTACATCAACCATCAGGGGGGAACAAGGAGTTCCCTAGCGATGGAAGAAGTGACCAAAATCATTCTATGGGCGGAGTCTCACTCCTGCCACCTGTCTGCTATCCACATCCCAGGAGTGGAAAATTGGGAAGCGGATTTTCTGAGTCGTCAGACATTGCATCCGGGGGAGTGGGAACTCCATCCGGAAATCTTTGCCCAAGTCACTCAGCTGTGGGGCATTCCAGACATGGATCTGATGGCCTCTCGTCAGAACTTCAAAGTTCCTTGCTACGGGTCCAGATCCAGGGATCCCAAGGCGGCTCTAGTGGATGCACTAGTAGCACCTTGGACCTTCAAACTAGCTTATGTGTTCCCGCCGTTTCCTCTCATCCCCAGGCTGGTAGCCAGGATCAATCAGGAGAGGGCGTCGGTGATCTTGATAGCTCCTGCGTGGCCACGCAGGACTTGGTATGCAGATCTGGTGAATATGTCATCGGCTCCACCTTGGAAGCTACCTTTGAGACGAGACCTTCTTGTTCAGGGTCCGTTCGAACATCCGAATCTGGTTTCACTCCAGCTGACTGCTTGGAGATTGAACGCTTGATTTTATCGAAGCGAGGGTTCTCAGATTCTGTTATTGATACTCTTGTTCAGGCCAGAAAGCCTGTAACTAGAAAGATTTACCACAAAATTTGGAAAAAATATATCTGTTGGTGTGAATCTAAAGGATTCTCTTGGGACAAGGTTAAGATTCCTAGGATTCTATCCTTCCTTCAAGAAGGATTGGAAAAAGGATTATCTGCAAGTTCCCTGAAGGGACAGATTTCTGCCTTGTCGGTGTTACTTCACAAAAGACTGGCTGCTGTGCCAGATGTTCAAGCCTTTGTTCAGGCTCTGGTTAGAATTAAGCCTGTTTACAAACCTTTGACTCCTCCTTGGAGTCTCAATTTAGTTCTTTCAGTTCTTCAGGGGGTTCCGTTTGAACCCTTGCATTCCGTTGATATTAAGTTATTATCTTGGAAAGTTTTGTTTTTAGTTGCAATTTCTTCTGCCAGAAGAGTTTCAGAATTATCTGCTCTGCAGTGTTCTCCTCCTTATCTGGTGTTCCATGCAGATAAGGTGGTTTTACGTACTAAACCTGGTTTTCTTCCAAAAGTTGTTTCTAACAAAAACATTAACCAGGAGATTATCGTACCTTCTCTGTGTCCGGAACCAGTTTCAAAGAAGGAACGTTTGTTGCACAATTTGGATGTTGTTCGCGCTCTAAAATTCTATTTAGATGCTACAAAGGATTTTAGACAAACATCTTCCTTGTTTGTTGTTTATTCTGGTAAAAGGAGAGGTCAAAAAGCAACTTCTACCTCTCTCTCTTTTTGGATTAAAAGCATCATCAGATTGGCTTACGAGACTGCCGGACGGCAGCCTCCCGAAAGAATCACAGCTCATTCCACTAGGGCTGTGGCTTCCACATGGGCCTTCAAGAACGAGGCTTCTGTTGATCAGATATGTAGGGCAGCGACTTGGTCTTCACTGCACACTTTTACCAAATTTTACAAGTTTGATACTTTTGCTTCTTCTGAGGCTATTTTTGGGAGAAAGGTTTTGCAAGCCGTAGTGCCTTCCATTTAGGTGACCTGATTTGCTCCCTCCCTTCATCCGTGTCCTAAAGCTTTGGTATTGGTTCCCACAAGTAAGGATGACGCCGTGGACCGGACACACCTATGTTGGAGAAAACAGAATTTATGTTTACCTGATAAATTACTTTCTCCAACGGTGTGTCCGGTCCACGGCCCGCCCTGGTTTTTTTAATCAGGTCTGATAATTTATTTTCTTTAACTACAGTCACCACGGTACCATATGGTTTCTCCTATGCAAATATTCCTCCTTAACGTCGGTCGAATGACTGGGGTAGGCGGAGCCTAGGAGGGATCATGTGACCAGCTTTGCTGGGCTCTTTGCCATTTCCTGTTGGGGAAGAGAATATCCCACAAGTAAGGATGACGCCGTGGACCGGACACACCGTTGGAGAAAGTAATTTATCAGGTAAACATAAATTCTGTTTTCCATGCATTAGTTGGAGCATAGATTGTAACTTGGTGTTCTAAAATCTAGAATCTTTTACCTCCTGTGACTCATTGACACTGTGACCTTACTCCATTTTATTAACTTCTTCTTACTCTAAGCCACATCGCATCACTTTACTCTCTTGCCATTACCCATGATCCTTTCCCATTCCTTTTCAGAATCATTCAAATGCCGTCTCATATTTTGAATATAATGCTTAGGAATATAATTTTTGCCAAAATATTTATATAAGTTTATACTGCTGACTTTCACTAAAACTACTTTCAAAATGCATTCTATTATTTCAGTACTTTGATACTAATATCTTTACTGTTCACCTAACTTCTCCCAGAAATAATAAATATTCCAAACACCTTTTAATCATTAGAAGAATTCCATGATATGAATATATGAATATATGCAGAGGAAGGGGGAATAAAACGTATATCTAAGTTATTTCCTCTTCCTTTATAAATGAAAACATTTGTCTTTCAATGTCTTTCATCTTTCTTCTTCAACAATTGCTGTTGCTCCAAATAGAGTTACTTGTTTATGGCAGGTTGAGAAATCTAAAAACAATAATGTATTCTAAGAGAGTAGTATTCACATAGTGGTTTAGCCAATTTCTGATCTTGAACCACTAGGCTCTAAATTTTGGGCACTACCAAAAATAGTGAAGGGTGTCTGAGTTAGAGTTAGGAACACTTAGAGCATTTATTCTCTCTTTCTTTGTACCATTTATTTAAAACGTTTTTGCCTAAGCAGTTGCTATTTAAACCAGTTCTATACTTTTTTTTTTTTAAGTTCTGTTTATTAAAAGAGATCAGGAACAGATACAAATTTTTCATAGATTTACAAAGTACATATCATATGTGTTGCATATATATTATCACACGTTACTTAGGTCAGAGTATTTGGATAGGGTTTCAGGTCATTATCCTCATACATATAATCAAATCTTAAGGTTACTGAGTTATTATCTGTATTCTGACGTTCCCTTCTCTCTTTTCTTTTTATAACTTCAACATATCTAACTCTAACAATACCCATTTCTATCTTTAGATGGTTCAGGTGTATTCAGGGTCTGGTGGACGTCTCCCGAAGTCGGGGAGAAGAGAGAAAAAAAAGGGACCCAACGCACTCCCCCCCCACCACCCCTCGCAGACAATTTGATCTATACTTATCCTTCCTATATAATCTGTGAGATTAGAATCTCGCATCCTCTTCCATCTATCACTGGCGCCTCGCCATCATATAACGTTGTCCATTCTCCTCTTAAGGAGGCCGATAGAAGAATCTTTGTCTGTGAGAACAGTCCGAGTATTTGTCTTTGTATTGTGGGATTTTGTATTTTCAGGAAGGGTCCCCATTTGGTCAGAAAAGGTCTTAATCTGTGTGCAATGTCAAGTTTAACGTCAAACTGCTCTACGAACAACTGTTTGTAGAGTTTACGTTTGAATTGTCTTATAGTAGGTGGTTTCCTGCTTATCCACATGCATAATATACAGTTTCTGGCTATCAGCATCACCAACGTGAATATAGCATGATATTTATGAGGGAGGTCGCACCATCTAAAAAAACATATCTGATCTAGATGTAGAGCAACAGAGATGCCCGTTGCGAATTTCAGCCAGTGTTGTATTCTGGCCCAAAACTGTCTCACCAGAGGGCAGTGGTAGAAGTAGTGTGGGACACTTGGAGCCGCAGCTCCACACTTGCCACATCTGTTTGGTAAATGCAGGTTCCATTTAGACATTCTGTTGGGAGTAATGTAATCAAAATGAATCATTCTCACATGTGCCTCGCGGAGAGAAATACTTAAGAGTCGCTTTTTTAGTTAGTTCCAGGCTCTTTTGAATGTCTGCATTCGTAATATCTCCCACTCCTCTCACCATCCATTTATCCAAGGTCAGTTTCTGACAGTCACTGACTTGTGCATCAAAACCCTATATATGTTAGACATGGAGAAGTTCCCTAATTTGAAGGACGTTTGTGATATGGCAAACACAGAGGCATCCCAAAAGTTTGGATCTTTTTGCTTGAGATCGTCAATGTAATGGCGTACCTGAAAATAGGCATAGAATTGGTTATTGGCGATGCCATGTCTCATAGTTAGATCATTAAACGTCCTAACTGTGCGTGACAGATGGTCTAGTATCAGTGCCTGCTGGGAAGTTACCCACTATTGGCAGCAGTTTAGCGGAAGGGCGCCGCGGCCCCAAGCGCCTATGGGCCATGCGCCAGGCCGCTAATGGACCATTATAAAGGATGGAGGCTTTGATTTGTGGGGGGGGGTGTCGTTTGTCTTCAAGTACGGCAGGTATGACAGATCAATGGGTCTCAGTGCAGCACTCTCTAAGTCAGCATCACAGAAGTGGGAGGTGCCCAATTGCCAGTCTAGGACTAACCTAATCAAGACTGCCCAGTTGTACATTCTAAAGTTTGGGAGGCTGAGGCCCCCATGGTTATACGGTTGTTGCAAGAATTTCACTGCTATTCGAGGTTTGCCTCCCTGCCATACAATTTTTTTGATCGCCATATTCAGAGATCTCCGATCTCTTCTGTTTAATAGAAAGGGCAACATAAGCATTGGGTAAAGTAATCTTGGCAGTGTAACCATCTTTATAAGGCTGATTCGCCCCGTGATGGATAAAGGCAGGGAGCTCCACTGCTGGAGTTGTCTGCATTAATTAGTGCATTTGTTTGAAAGATTGGAGTCATACATGCTTTGAGGGTTCCTATGTAGGTGGATACCTAGAAATGTGAGTTTATTCCCCACTTCAGTGAAAGGGTAGGTCCATTGACTGTTGGAGTGCTTATTCAGCCACCGTATCTCTGATTTCCCTGCGTTGACCTTGTAGCCGGAAAAGGCCCCAAAGTCTTGGATAATGTTAAGAATGTTGGGAATGTGCCTGGCTGGGTCCTCAACAAATAACATCATATCATCAGCGTATAGGGCCAGTCATTGAGGCTTGCTGTGTACCGTGATGCCTGGAAAGTTTTGTCGGAGTTTAATGGCCAATGGCCAATGGCTCCAGAGCTAAATAAAAAAGCAATGGGGACAGGGGGCAACCCTGCCTCGTGCCTCTCTGCAAAAACAAAATCAGGTGAAAACATGCCATTGGCAAGAACCCTGGCCACCCCTCGTGAATATATGTTTTGGATTGGTTTGTGCAAACGCTCCAATAATATTGAAATGCGTTAAGGCATTACCCAGATGGTCCCACTCTACTCTATCAAAGGCCTTCTCTGCATCCAAGGATAGCAGGAAGTCCTCCGATATGTCGTCTCTGTGTTGCCCCTCACCCCTCCTCCAACAGAAGTCGATGACTTGCAGAACCCGCCGCAAGTTGACCGCTGATGAACGCTTGTAGACAAAACCAGTCTGATCCGGATGAAGAAGAGATGGCAAAAGAATCTTCAAACGTCCTGCCAACACTGCCATGAAGATCTTATAGTCAGCGTTCAGTAGCGAGATGGGTCTGTAAGATTCCGGTAAAGAATGGTCTTTCCCTGCTTTGGGAATGAGTGTTATATGGGCTACTGAGAAGGCCGAGGATGGTAAGAGCACATCCTGGAAATATCCATTGTACATCTTCAGCAGGGTTTTGGATATATTGGGTCGTAATAAACAGTAGAACTCCGCCGGCAGGCCATCAGGGCCCGGCGCCTTACCCAATGCCATGCTCAGTATGGCCCTATCCATCTCCACTATTGTGATAGAGTTCAGTTGGTCCACTCGATCTTGGCTAAGCCGAGGTAGATTCAAAGAGGACCAAAAAGAATCGCTAACAGCGGGCCGACATGCCGGTTGCTCAGTATATAGTGCAGTATAATAGTCTGCAAACCCTTTGACGATATCTATGGGGGTGGTATGCACAGTGGCGTAGCGTGGGTTGTCAGTGCCCAGGGCAAGGCAAGTATTGCGCCCCCCCCAACCCCATTTTAGATATGCTGCTTCTTCTTACATTTGGGACAAACCAAGCAAAGACCCAAGCCTGGTAGATCACATAAAGCAAGGGACACCGTCTCCTCTCCCACAAAATGCTCCCTTAACCATCTTTACTGGATAACTAACAGTTATTGCTGATGATACCCATATCCCCAAAATATGTCCCTTGTCATAAGCAGCTGCTAATCAGTAGCGCCTCACAAACAAAGCCATGAAAATAATATGTTGGCAATACAAGAGGCAGTGGGTGAAGCCTGCAAGCATTATGTGCTATCCCCCTGTGATCAAACCCTGTCTGCAGCTCTCCAGAGCTGGGCAAATATATACAATATTAAATTTTAAGATTTATTCTCGTTTTACACATGGGGGAAAGCCCCCCTTAACCCCCATCTGGTGGTGACATGTCCTGATCTGTAAAACTTCATGGTACAAATACTGCAGACCACAGGGTGCACCCACCCCCACATTGCAGCAACCCATATTGTATATGTGGTGCAATAGGTTTTTGGTAAGTCGTTAAAAAGAGGAAAAGGAGACGCACAGGCTGGCAGCTGTTACATAAGGTTGGCCCTGCTGGGCAGACTGTCTTTTGGGTGCCAATGACATATAAAAGTGGGGTATATATTCTACCTTAATAAATATAGCAATTGTAAGTAATCAATATAAAAGGGGCATGGGACAGACAACCCAGCATTACATACATATATGGGGGGAGGGTGTATGGTATTTAGGGGGGTGCTGTTAAATGTATTTACTAACACAAATTATAGTTATTTTTTTTTACTTTAAATGCAGTAAGGGTGGGTTTAATGTAAATAAAAAAGGCAATGAGCACCCAAACCCAAAAATCGGTAAAAGTCCACACCTCAGGAGTCCAGCAAGAAATAGATTCAAGATGGTGAATTCATAGGACTTCTTTGATAGGAGACAAACACAGTGAAATGCCTGGTGAGCAGCACAATCCTGGTGCCAGACAGCACACAAATCCCTAAATCTACTTCTGCCCTAGGAAGATCATGGAGGGGAAAAATCAAATACAGGAAACAAGGTCTCATTTTTGTCAAGTGTCACAAATATACTATTTTTGTGCAAGGACAAGATGGCGTAAGTTTTAATCAGAATCCGGTCAAACATGAAAGTATGGTCTCTGATCACCCCACTATCCCACTAACTAAGTAACTGGGGTTAACAGAAAGGCAGAGCCCAGCCATGCTGCCACCAGTGCCACGGGTTTGAAAGAAATTGATTGCACTTTTTAAGGATTCCTCCCCCCACCTCTGCTTAGAGATCCTTAAAAAGTGCCCCAGGCAATGCATGGCATTCTGGCTCTGGGTCCTTTGTTGGAAGGGAACTTACTTGTTTGGTAATAATAGAACCATAATTAAGCTGCATTTTGCGTGTTGCTAGTATCAGGCAAAAACAGGGCTATAAGTAAGTCTGGTCCTGACACCTTACCTTAGTCACGGCATCACCAGATTCCTGACGGGTCGCAGAACAGAACTGGGGGCCTGTCAGAATTTTTAGCCTCCCTTCTTCCTTTTGCTAAGTTGAGGCTGGAAGCGCCCCTCAGAATTATGCGCCCGGAGCAACCGCCCCTGTTGCCCCCCCCACGCTACGCCACTGGGTATGCATCTTCCCTCCATGCTTCAAAGAGACAACGTCCCTCTTTGCTGTCCGGGATTTAATTATGGAGGCCAATAGTTTTCCCGACCGGTTCCCAAATCTATAAAACTTGGAAGCGGTTTTAATTAATCCCGACGCTGCCTGTTGGGACATGAAGGCGTCCAGATTTTCCTTAGCTACAATATAAGCGTCATATAGCTCTCTAGTTTTAGAGGTGCAATATTCCCTGTAGGCCACCACCAGGCTCTTTTCCAGCGACACATATCTAAGCTGGGTTTTACGACGAAGATCGGCCAGATAAGAGATTATGTTGCCTGCTAGGACCACCTTAGCCGTTTCCCACAACAATTGGGGATCCTCAGCATGGGCCAGATTATCAGTGTAAAAGTCATTCCAGGATTGGATCAGGAATTGTTTGAAAGGTGTTGAAGTGCTTAGATAACTTGGGAATCTCAAAGTGTTTCTGTTAGCGGGGTCTCTGTGAGGGCGGAGCATGAGTTCAACTGGCGCATGATCAGACAACAGGATGTTGTGTATCCTGACCTGCTGAACCAGCGAGATAACCGGGTCAGAGATCATAAATAGGTCTATCCTAGACAATGATGCCTTAGCCTTGGAGATGCAAGAATAATCTCTACCCTCAGGGTGTTGTAGCCGCCATATATCACATATCCCGAGTTCCTTTTCAAGGTTATTAAAAATCTTTTTCTCAAACCGCCCCTTGTATTTAGGCTGTTTGGCTTCTGAGGGGAGCCCTGGGGCCCACAGCCTATCACACACTGGATCGGGCGCCAGGTTAAAATCTCCCCCCAATATGATCTTGGTGTCCAGGTATTGTGTAAGGGCTCTAGTAAGTTGGGTCCAGAAAATTGAGCTTTTCTGATTGGGAGCGTACAGATTGCACAGGGTGTAGAGATGAGAGCCCAATTTGATCTGAACTATGAGGTAACGACCCTCTGGGTCTTTATGTGTTTTAACAATGTCTATAGCCAGTTTTTTACCAAAGAGAATACTTAAGCCTCTGCTAGAGCTAGTGTGTGAGACATATGCAACGCTGCCCACCCAGTCTGTTTTCAGCTTCTCGTGTTCAGAGTCGGTCAAGTGTGTCTCCTGCAAGAGGGCAATGTCAGTATGTAGTTTACGTAAATGTGTGAGTATGGCCTTTCTTTTAATTGGTGAGTGGATTCCTCCAACATTCCAAGTAATAAATTTAGCTATCATTTATTTTACCTTCCAGAACCAGCGAGCAGGGAGTCCCCAGGGGGACGCCTGTAGAGTGAGGGGAAGAGGGGAGCAGGCAAGGGGGGGGGGAAACCAGGACCAGCATTAGTCCTACCAGTGAGGAAGGTCCCCTGCATGCCTCCAACCATTGGAGGGTCATCTCTATCCATATTTTGCAAAATTGAAAAAAAAAGCGTAAGATGTTGATGCTGTGCATCAATTGTACAATGGTCTTTGGCAGAGGCATGAGACCTCACGGATTCCCACTGGTCTTCAGGGAGAAGTTCCCTGCAGGCAGTTCTTTTCCAAAAGATAATATATCTATTAGGGTAGAGAAAAAACAAAACAAAACTACAGCCACCTGAGACTGTGGTCCACCATTCCCCATAGTGAAAAATAGTGTTATGAGCAGCAACATGTGTAACAAGCGAAAAAAAGTGATTAATTCCGATACAAATAAGATGATATACGTATCAGCGAGGTGTCCAGGTCGCCCCATCCACCGTCCAGGAAAAATACCTGAGAGCACTTGTGCATGACCATATGAGTCCAAGAGACTATACCTTGTACCACGGTTTATGCGGCGACCTGGGGCCTGGCATGAGAAACAATAACATCCCACCTTCAAGTTCAGCAGGAGGTACAAAAACAGAATTTATGTTTACCTGATAAATTACTTTCTCCAACGGTGTGTCCGGTCCACGGCGTCATCCTTACTTGTGGGATATTCTCTTCCCCAACAGGAAATGGCAAAGAGCCCAGCAAAGCTGGTCACATGATCCCTCCTAGGCTCCGCCTTCCCCAGTCATTCGACCGACGTAAAGGAGGAATATTTGCATAGGAGAAATCATATGATACCGTGGTGACTGTAGTTAGAGAAATTAAATCATCAGACCTGATTAAAAAACCAGGGCGGGCCGTGGACCGGACACACCGTTGGAGAAAGTAATTTATCAGGTAAACATAAATTCTGTTTTCTCCAACATAGGTGTGTCCGGTCCACGGCGTCATCCTTACTTGTGGGAACCAATACCAAAGCTTTAGGACACGGATGATGGGAGGGAGCAAATCAGGTCACCTAGATGGAAGGCACCACGGTTTGCAAAACCTTTCTCCCAAAAATAGCCTCAGAAGAAGCAAAAGTATCAAATTTGTAAAATTTGGTAAAAGTGTGCAGTGAAGACCAAGTCGCTGCCTTACATATCTGATCAACAGAAGCCTCGTTCTTGAAGGCCCATGTGGAAGCCACAGCCCTAGTGGAATGAGCTGTGATTCTTTCAGGAGGCTGCCGTCCGGCAGTCTCATAAGCCAATCTGATGATGCTTTTAAGCCAAAAAACTCTGAGCCATCTCCGTGGAGATGTTGCCTGTGCAACGGCAAAGAGAATGACTGGGGAAGGCGGAGCCTAGGAGGGATCATGTGACCAGCTTTGCTGGGCTCTTTGCCATTTCCTGTTGGGGAAGAGAATATCCCACAAGTAAGGATGACGCCGTGGACCGGACACACCTATGTTGGAGAAAACAAAATTATGATTAACAGTTGCATTAGAACCATTACAGATACTACCACCAGACATTTCAACATTGTATTATAACAGGAGCCCAGCAGTTTCCATGTATCTAATCTAGGTTCCATCTTAATACGCATTGTCAACAGTAATTCAAACAGGGCAATGAGCCCGAACGTTATAAGTATGCAAATATCCAAATTCCCTCCCCTCTGCAGTTCACTGATTGCAGGATATTGCCGTGACTGGAGCACCAGATTAGTGTCAGGGGCAAGGCCCCCCCACATTGTACAGTCTCGGTACATATCTGGATGTCATTCAGTGCAATACACCAAGCAGTGGTTATGAGATAGAAGGCAATAATAACAAAACCCATCAGTATTTTTAACAGTGTTCTTAACTCTAACTTACTGTGTCAACTCTCAATCGGGGTCAACCTGCAATGCCTCTCTGCGAGAGTTACCAGGCCGCCTTTGGGTCTCCCCCAGGAAGGCTTGTGCCTCCGAGGGCGAGTCAAAGAACTTGGGGCCATTATCCGTTAGTAATTTCAGCCTTGCCGGGTACAGCAAATACACCTTTTGGCCTTCCCTGTTCAGGGACGAGCATATTGCAGAGAACTCCCTCCTTTTCCTGAAAAAGCAGGAGTTTGGTATTTTCAAACATCAAGGAGGGGAGTCTACGATATGCCCGAAGTACCTGCACCTTCACTTGAAAATGCAAGAATTTAATCATTACTTGTCTGGGGGGGTTGGCCCTCTCTGAGATTCTGTCTTTCTGGGCCCACTCTATGCGCTTTTTCAACGCTACCCCTCATAGTACCTGTCGCTATACCTAGCAAAGATGGTAGGTCATGTTCAATAAAGTGTATTATTTCGGATGGCTTAATAGATTCAGGTAAACCCACAAGGCGGACATTATTTCGCCTGGACCTATTTTCTAGATCTTCTAGGCGCTGATAAAAAATTTGGTTCTTATGTGTCAAGTCTTTAACCTTTCTTGTGTGTGTGACATTAAAGTCCTCTAGCTCTGAGACCCTTTCCTCCACCTCATTAAAGAGAGCTGTTATCTGCTTAACCTCACCTGCTAAGGTATCTACACCCCTTTGAATGTTGTCCATTTTGGGCATAAAAAGTGAAGTAAGCTGTTGTACTATGGCATGGGATTCAGTGGTTTCAGGTGTGGTATCAGCATTTTTAGGTGTAAGAGTAGATATATTGTCTGCAGTATTTTTCTGCCTCTTCTCACCTGTCTTGCCCCTACCAGACATTTTAGAGGCTTCTAGAAATGTATCCATAGAAAGAGGAGGTGTATTTATTGTACATGTGTCTGTTAGAAAGGTGTTGGGTATAAAAAGGGGCTGTGCTATCAAGTTTATATTTTCCCAACTAGTGGGAAAGCAGCGGGGGTCAGTTACCCCGAGGCAAAGGCTGGAAGTAGCTTATTAGCCGTGTATCATGCTAGTGTCTCACATGTACCACTAAACGCTTTTATTAGACACCTTCGTAGTCCCTGTCCTCCAGTAGTATTATAGTGTTTATGTTCTAATGGCATAAGTGACAGTCAAGTTTATGCAAATAGGCCCAGCACAAACACAATATACCCCAAGTGTTTTCAAACCTACATATAGCAGTATATTGCCCAGCCCACAGTTATGTTCAATTGCAGTATATAGACATATATGCAATTCACAAAATGGCTTCTATAACATGTTAAGGGACAATCCTACTAGGGGTGGTTGTGACACCCTATTTGTGTCTCATTTACTGGCTATCAACCAAGCAGAATGTGCTGTAAAAAAGCATTTAGGCAAAGTAATTTAATTTACACAGCGTGTGTCCTTGTATTTATAAGAGCCCTTTTCTGCTCAGTTCCTCAGTTTCAGAATGCTGTGTCCTTCCCAGGAGCCACTACGGTCTTTAAACAGGCCCCCATGAGAGGTCCAGACTCTGCTCAATCAAAGGGGGTCAGACAGAAGCCCTGTGGTAGGGTCAAACAGTCCTGTAAACCGCTCCTCCGATCATGTAAAGTGTCTTAGTAAAGCATATATGCAGGTGATAGACTGTGTAAAAATTAGCTCAGGTTCCCTCCAACGAGTCTATGCTATCTGAGTGTGAGGAATGGATTGGTTAACTCAAGCAATCTGCATCTTACCAACTCTGTCGGGGAGTTCCTGAGGAGAGAATCTGCGACTGCGATCTACCCGTTTTATGTGTTGCAGGCTCTGTCTGTTTTAGTAGCTGAAGCAACTATCATCTAAGATGGCGTTGCACGATTCACGGCTTCACTCCTTGCCGTGTTTTGAAGCATTCAAGGAGTCCTATTGGCGTTGCACAGCGTCTATTAGGTGGCTGTCATTAGAATCAGGTCTTTCCAGGTCCTCGGTAGTCCGGTCTCCCTACCATCTGTGTTGCCCTCACTACTTATAGCAGGGTTGGTCCTTTCTCCCGCATGTTGCGTCCCAGAGCACAATCTCCACCTTTTCTCTTGTGCAGGGTAAAATGAAAGCAGGTTGGGGCGCAGAAATAAAGCAGCCAGTGCCTACCTATTTGCAGTTCTTTATCTGCACAGTTACTCTCCTTGGCAGTACGCTGTATACACTCAGTTCTTGTGTGTGCCAATATGGCCACTGGCCATAGAGATAAGATTCCACACCTGCATGTGTTAAAATCCTTCCGTGGGGGAGAAATTAAATTGTCCAGAAACGCTCCTGTCAAGGACCAATACACTCGGGTCTTGATTTCTTCAATTGAGGCTCTTAACGTCAAAAACCTTAATGAATTCACGGAGCTCTGAGTTGAGCTGCTTACTCCTTGCCCGCCCACCGGAAGTCTTCCAGTTCTATACTTTTATATAAAACTTCTATTAATATTATTCTAACCTGGCTTTTATTCCATAAATGCAATAACCTCCCCATACTCTTGTATCTTAATTAAGCAGTATTTGACATAAAGGAGATATTGAATGTATCCCTTTGTTAATGAAACAGTTGTTCATCTTCAGCAGCACAGTAGAAATATAAGTTTTCATATGTACACACATGAATAAACGTGTTTAACAAATACTTACTGGGCTAGTCCAGATGAATCAAACCCTCTCCAAATAAATAGCAAAACGTACAATCTACAGCTGCAACATAAGCTTTTTGTACAGAAAGTATTGCAATATTCTACTCAAGTGGATAATGTCTAAATTACACTAATATAGAAGAAACCTCAAGTTTTTACCTCCTAGTTATGGGTGAAGTCACTCTTGGACCTCAGTGAACAATAATAAACAACTAATAGGAGGATGTCTTTGTTTATACCAAAATGGTTAATCACTCTAGGACCCATAAAAAGTACAGGAAATATTGACTTTAACGCTAAATAATAAAGGAATTATGCTTTATAACTAACAAGGGCCACTCTGTATCATCATATAAGAATGCCCAATAGAGCTGTATCACTAATTTAAATGAAGCTAAAAAAATTGTATCACTTATAAACCTGTATTTGAGTCTTTACTCCCACCTATTGGAGCTAGAAGTCAAGACAATTCACTGCTGATTCCCAACCTACAGAAACACAAATAGTCTAAAATGCTAAAAGTGGATTAGGAGGAGCAGAATATAATTAGATATAGATACAAAATTCTTTTAAGTTTCCAGATAACACTACAGTCAAAACTGTAAGCTACTGCCCTAATTTGTACAATAGAAAAATTACGGATACCGCTTACACATAAAGCAACAGCTTCTAAGCAAAATGTATATTACTTAGTGCAGCTCAGGCATCAGTGAACCCGGCATTTCAGTTAGTGACTTCCTGGCTGCAGGCACGCTAGTTAAGGAGTAAGCGGTGTTTAACCACTTACCCAAAGTGCATAAATCTATTGATAATGTAATGGGTAGACCCATTGTCAGCGGCATAGGATCACTCCTTGAACATTTGTCCGAATGGCTGGATTTAATACTACAGCCAATGGTACGAGACCTCTGGAGCTACGTTCGAGATTCCAGTCATATCTTGAACATGGCCTCGGAGATTGAATGGAGCAATGACTATAATTGGCTCACTGTGGATGTGAAGGCTTTATACTCCTCAATTCCCCATGAGAAGGGATTATTAGCCATTTCTTATTTAGTAGAGAAATACTATACTGACAACTCTGATTTTTGCGCTTATCTAGTGCGAGTGACAAAGTTTCTCTTAGAGCACAACTACTTTGAGTTTGAGGGGGTTTTCTACCTCCAGATGTGTGGTACCGCTATGGGGGCTAAATTTGCCCCCTCCTATGCCAACCTCTTCATGGGGTGGTGGGAGCGGGAACACATATTTGGGGGTGGAAATCCCTTCGGCTCAAAGATAGTTGTTTACAAGAGATTTATAGATGATCTCTTGTTCATCTGGCAGGGGGACAATGAGAGTATACATTTGTTCATTCAGTACCTCAATGCCAATGAGCTTGGGATCAGCTTCACTTTTGAATGTGACACTCACAGTATCAACTATCTTGATCTGAGATTGAGTGGCATTCATGGACAAAAAGTCTCAACCACAGTTTACAGAAAGCCTATCTCCGGGAATACCCTCCTGAACGCCTCCAGTTGCCATCCGGGGGGCGTGTTTAAGGGTATAGCAAAGGGACAACTCATTCGCTTGAAGCGAAATTGCTCAGAGGAAATGCAATTTGAGAATGAGTCTAGGGAACTTTGCAGGAGACTAGAGGAAAGAGGCTACAAAAGTAATGTAGTAGAATCAGCCAAGAAATCGGTAAGCAAAATTAACAGGTCAGATTTGCTTAAAAAGAAAGATAACAGGAAAAAACAAAGTTTTGGACGTGATCATATACTTTTTACAACTGAATACTCCGAACAGTTTCAGGAAATTTGTGATATAATCAGAAAACATTATCCAATTTTAAGAGCCGATGATGGACTAGCAAATATATCTACTAAGGATTGTAAATTTGCTTATAAAAAAAGTAGAACAATTGGCAATTGTGTTGCACCCACTAAGTTGCCTACGTTGGTGCAGCGCAATTCCTCCTGGCTGTCTAGTGTGGGGATGTATAAATGCCATAATGTTTCTTGCATGGCATGTGAAAAAGTGGTATTAGGGTCTGAATTCAGATCTTCAACCACAGGTCAGATATTTCAGAGACGCTCATGTCTCAATTGTCGATCCACTTTTGTCGTGTATGTGATCAATTGCATCATTTGTGACAGGCAGTACGTGGGTCTCACCACACGTGAAGTGAGATCCAGAATAAGAGAGCATCTCTCTAGTATTAAATATGGTACTGCCAGCACTCCGTTGGTTCAGCATTTTGCCCAGATACACGACAAGAGTGCTAATTCTTTCAGATGGTCTTGCATAGAAAAGATTTCACCTCCAAAAAGAGGTGGTGACAGAGAGGTACTGCTAGGAAAAAGGGAGGTCTTCTGGATTTTTAAACTGAAAACTAGATTTCCAGAAGGATTTAATTCGGATTATGATTTAATTAATTTTTGGCAGTAAAACCCCACTATGCACTATTACTCCAGTACTATTTTAAATCTGGTATCTATCATATTAAGTTTTCAACTACTTAAATATCCTGTCCCAATATCCTGTTTAACTAATTTCATATGCTAATTTTCAATTAACCAATAGGAGGCGGCTTAGGGTGTTTTAAGGTGCTCTTACAACATGGTGAGTCAGCTTAGACTACGGCACAATTCCGAAACGCGTCAGCTGTCTATTTCGCTGACCTCCTTGTCTTTCCATGGACTGAGTATTCTATTTTTAAATTTGTATTAATAAAGATTTGCTGTTTTATCCCTCAACCCGACTGGTGCTCCCAATTTCTATGCTCTAGTAAGGGGAAAGCCCTAGCTCAGTAATTAGAGAATAGGACGTACATCTGCATTTTCAGTAAAATACCTTGCATATTGTTTCCTATTTTTAGCAGATTTAGAAGCAAAATAAGTAATGCATGTAAATTGCAAAGTTTAATAACACCCAAAGCCTAACCAAGAACATCTGTTTTTTTAAAGATTGTAATGCAGCAAATTGAAATATGAATTTAAATTAAAACTTTCTTGCTACTCCGTTCTATTTATTGTCTTTTTCCAGGAAACGTTTAAGTTGGCATCACAAGAAGAAGCTGGTTTGTTACTGAATCTTAAAGAGGACATAAAGGCAGCTGTTCAAGTGTTTGTTCAGAACTCCAAAGGAAATGTAAGTGTTTCAGAACTAACATTTTTCACATTTGGAGGTCAGATATGGTTTTTGTATTTTATTTACCTTCTCTTACAACAGGAATTAGCTGATTTACATAAAATGCAAAAGCAGGTCAGATTATTGATGTGGGTGTCACACATTTTTTAAGAGCCTGAGTAGGATTTTTTTTTTAAGTTGGATCACAGGAGGGCATTCAAAGCAAATCTACATTAAAGGGATACTAAACCCAAATTTTTTTTTCTTTCATGATTTAGATAGAGTATGCAATTTTACGCAACTTTACTCTAAAAACTCTAATTTACTCCTATTCATTTTTCTTTGTTCTCTTGCTATCTTTATTTAAAAAACAGAATTATAAAGCTTAAAAACTGGCCCATTTTTGGCTGAGAACCTGGGTTATGCTTGCTTTATTGGTTTGCTAAATGTAGTCACCAATAAGCAAGCGATATTCAGGGTGGAGAACCTAAAGTGGGCTGGCTTCTAAGCTTTACATTCCTGCTTTTTAAATATAAATAGCAAGAGAACAAAGACAAATTGATATTGGGAGTAAATTCGAAAGTTGCTTGAAATTGCATGGTCTATCTGACTCATAAAAGAAAAATTTGGGGTTTAGTATCCCTTTAATGTTAAAATGACATTAGCAGTGATCAGCAATTTCACATACAAAATCTCTCTCCCTCATACCCCCTAGGGGAGATTAGCTACTGCTATTGTCTTTACATAGTAAACATTTTCTCTGTAGAAAAGAAACTATTTTCAATGTAGTTGGGGATACAACAGGCAAAATCAGCTATTTTAAATAATAAGGTAAATTAGCTGTTGCAAACAATTAAATACACTACGGCAGGTAAACTGGACTATTGGGAACACATTAAAGGGGAGAACATTTTAGAGTGCAATGTCCCTTTAAAGCTCTGGTGTGTTGGGGTATCAAGAAATAAATTAATTTATCAGGCTGTTTCTTCTGCACCTAGCCCTACTTCCTAATGTCTACGGAAGCCTGTATGGAACAAAAATAAGAGCAAAATGTTTTGGCTATATAGTCGATTTGAGAAAGGCTTACTATAAAATCTTAAAGGGACACTGAAGTCACACAAAAAACTAAACACAGCCAAAAAAAGTACAAAAATAAATATTTTCTTCATAAATGGAGAGAGTCCACAGCTGCATTCATTACTTTTGGGAATTAAGAACCTGGCCACCAGGAGGAGGCAAAGACACCCCAGCCAAAGGCTTAAATACTCATCCCACTCCCCTCATGCCCCAGTCATTCTTTGCCTTTCGTCCCAGGAGGTTGGCAGAGAAGTGTCAGAAGTTTTTGTCTCTTATGGAGGGTAGTACTCTTTGACATGGGACGGGAGTTTTAAGCAATCCTTTCAGCCTCTCAGTGAGAGCCTGGATGAGAGAGTCCGGAGATGCAGTGAGAGTCTTTCTGTGAAACCCTCCCGACTCATATTAACAGCTCCACAAGCAATCGGCGTTGTCTAACTTCGCTTCGCTGCCTGCTTTCTTCTCTCAAGTCCATGGCGGAGGCGCTGCTACTATTTGAAGGGCCGTGTTCCTGTTCCACGGCATGGATTCCGGTAAGATCGTTTCATGTTACTTCATCTAAATGAATGTACTATATCTTATTTGTTTCCTGTAAGGTACTTTCCTGCGGGACTTTATTAAGTATAAAAAATAGGGCCTTGTGAGGCTCCTTTGGTTCTTGGAATCGAGGGTTAATATCTCCCGAGAGGGATTATTGAACAGGGGGGGTTTAATCATGTTTGTTATGTGATTTAATCTGTTTATGTGTAGTGTTAACTGGGCTCTTGGCTTAGAACATGGGGCCTTTGGAAGTAACGAGACCTTATGGTTGGGTGCGCTTTTTTTGGACTGTACGGTTCACCTTGTGACTGAATGTGTTTACATTCTGGTCTTCCATTTCCACATTACTGACCGTGTGGCGACTAAAAAATTCGGGTCTGCTAGTGTTTGGTTCTAGGAGGTGGTGAGTGCCCCAGCCATTGTGGATGTCAGGTTCCGTTTAGATTTTTCTTTAGTCCATATTATTATATTCTCTATCCGGTTATGGAGGATTCTGATGCTGAGACTGTTCAAATTTCAGATTCTTCGACTTGTGAAGAATGCGAATTGGCCCCGTTGACACAGGTCAATCAGTTATGTTCGATATGCCGTATTAGAGCACCTTGTTCCTCGGGCTCGGGGAATCAAGGGTCCGCTGAGCCATCCACCTCTGGGGGTTCTGTCCTCCGAGAGGCGAGTTCCCTACCGCTCCCTACTACTGTACATGCGTGTAACCCAGATTATGTTTATCCCTCCTTACAGGGCGGCTTGTTGCCCCCCCCCCCCCCCCCAGAGGTTGCAGCTCATTTTCGCTTTCACATATTTTTGACGATTATGCGTCTGCAAAGCACGGACGTTTATTTGCGTTTGTGCTTGATTGTCCCGGGTCTTTCGGCCTTGGGTGGGCCTATACAGTTCCCTGCGGGTGTAGCTGTCCCTGAGTGTTGTGCCTTTCGTTACAGAATAGTGCGCCTTCGCGTTTTTGAGTTATTAGAGGATTGTATCCTTAATGGATACGGGTATCTGCAGTATTCTGCTCAGAATGGTTCACCTCATTAGACATGTGGGGATGGCGTAATCTCCTGATTGTCGGTTGTTGAGATCTTTCCCAGTTTTTGTTGAAAGATCAGGGTTCCGTTTGGCTGGGCCTGCGGGTATGCCTGTTTCTTCTTAGGCGTTTGCCTACGGGCTGCCTTATATTTCTTTTATCCAATTAGGATGACGTTTATTTTTTGATTATAGGTTTCCTTCAGGAACTCTCTCTGGGATCAATTCTCGCTGTTTACTTCTGCGGAAGTTGTTAAGGGACATGTTAATCCTATGTTTGTCTGTTTATTCTCTTCCCCTCTGAGGGAGGATTTAGGCAGCTTGACAGTTATGGCCCTGTTGCAGGCTGGTCCTGATTGGGTTCAGATCTTCTGTCTCGTGGCCTGTTCAGACACGTAGTGCCTGTTCTGCCTGGCTGCTCCAGTCGAGGCGCTGAGTGCTTACTTTATTATTTGTTTTCTTGTTTTTTATTTTACTAGTTTCAGCTAAGCATTCTAACAAGGACTTGTGGATCCGTTTGGCTGGAAGGATTGTTTCAGTCCTTTATTGAGCCTTCAAGTTTGTTGACTGGGTCAGCGGTGTTCCGCTGCATCATTCCTTTTGCTTCCGATTCTCTCGGGACCTAGAGTATTCTTCCTCACTTGGGAGGATTGGGGGTTTTAGCGCCTCCTTACCGCTGGTTTAAGGCAGTTTGGCCTTTAGGAGGCTCAAGGAATTGTCTTATGGGACGTGTTCCTTCCGTGGTTCTCTTGTCAGTGAGACCTTTTGACTTCCCCATGTGGGTTAGGTCTCATTAGGGGGCCCTGGGTTTCCCTTTGAGAGAGGGTTGCTCTCTTTTTGAGACCTTTTGGATTTTGTCCGTTCCTCCATGTGAGTTGGGTCTCCTTTGGGGACCTGAATTTCCCTTCGAGAGAGTTCTGTTGGACTCTGCTTAGGATTTTTCATGGATCTTGGAACGCTCCGCATCCTTGGTTTCAGGTACTCCTCTGTCTCGTATGGTGAGGAGGAGACTAGCTTTTGATCAAGTGACCTTGTGTTCGTGGTATTCCCTTGCTTTGGACGTCTAGTGGCACTCGAACGCCTATGGGCTCTAGTATCTTGATTTGAGATGCCTTAGCTTCTTTGGAGCGTTGGACTTCGGCATGGGGAGGTCTCTACCTTGGGACGGGACTTGCGAGGTCTTCTCGTTCTCCTGTATATTACATTATTATCTCCCTGTGGGTCTGTTTTATATGTCAGATTGGGTGTTTCAATTTCCTGGATATTGTTTGTTTTAAACAATTGGGGGCTCGGACCTGTCATCGCCCTGGTTCCTCCGGTTGCTGAGGCTTTTGCTCAGCGTTTTCCCTTGTGGATCCCGTTGCGGGTTGTTACCGATCTTTTCAGGTTCTAGGGCAGGTTCGGGGTTCTCCTGTTCCGGGAATTTGGGCTATGACCTTTGATCTGGCTAGTAGATCTGGTCGATTGGCCAGATTTCCTGAGTGCCGCTACTCATTGGCTTTGCCTACGCTCAATGGACGGTTTGCTGAAGTAACCTGATGGCTTCGCGGTTCTGCAGACGAAGGGTTATAGGGGAACCGCTGCAGCTAATGCACCCTTCTGTGCACTAAGTTTTCCGGGGATTCCTTCCAGGTTCATCTGCGTTGGAGAGTGCTCTCTTATTCAGCCTGTGGCCTTGTGCCTCGTGGGCAGGTCCTCTGTCTCTGATGGCCCCCCTTTTTCTTAGGGGGGTTGTTTTCCTATGGAGGCCCTGTTTAGGACTTTTCCTAGATTCAGGTGATGGAACAGAGGGTTTAACCTATTTGGAGAGAGGCATGCTCTCTGGGTTGTTCTGTTCTATCTGGAGTCTTGCTGGCTCCGTGTCGTGATGGTCTTTTGCTAGACTCTTCTGGACCTTCGGCCTTGTCGATTGTCTTATGGAGTTTCGGGGAGGTTCCTGAGCTCTGTGGAATGGCTGAAGCCATTTTTTTCTACTCTTTTGTAAGCGGGTGTTGGGGTTATTCTGTTCCCCTTTTTCGGGTCTGACGCTTGGGCTGGCCCGGCTGGAAGTAGGTCCTGAGATGTTCCTCAGGGGTGTAATGGGCCTAGTTGAGGTTCTCTACTTCTCCCCTTTTGGGACCTATGTGTCGGTCTGGCGGCTGGGATTGCCTAGAAGGTGCCTTTGTCTTGGCGTTTTTACACTCCAATATCTTGTTTAGCCGCATTTTACTTATTAGTAAAGTATTCTCTCTCTGGGTTGTCCTGATGACGGAGGCGTGTTCTTGACTCTGGTGTTTCCCTCGTCTGGGTCTGCTACACGTATTTGTGTTGGAACACTTCAGTATCTAAGTGCTGACGACTTGAGGATAAGTCTTCAGTTGTCGTTTCAGTGCTTCCACTCAAAGTTGAGCGTAAAAATCGCTTTTCGGATGCCCGGTCCTAGACCTTGTGTTATGTTGGTCTGGGCGTTACCTCCCCTTATTTGTTTTAGACCCATTTGGGTCTTTTATGAGCTGGGCTCCTTCTAGAGGTCTTCCTTTATGGAATTTTGCTGTGTCCTTTCGGTTTCCTTTTAATTTTTCTTGCCCTGTCCCTTTGGGAGTTTTGGGCTATTGTTCCCTTTGCTAGTATGGGGTGTGTGGTTGGGGGTCGACTGCTGGGCGACGGTGTCTCCTGGAGGACTGTTGGCTCAGTTGAGTCTGATTTTGCGGTCTCTAGCTAGGCTTCCGGACTATCTGCGGGTCAGTGTCCTTGGGGCTTTTTCCTTTCAATGATTCTCGGCTTTGAGCGAAGCAGGGTTTTGTTTGGTAGTGGTTTCAGGCCTGGTACCCTCAGAAGGGGCCGCCTCTTGTACCCTCCCATCTTGGCATTCAGTGTACTCTTTAGCTTGGGTATTGTTTTCCCAAAAGTAATGAATGCAGCTGTGGACTCTTTCCATTTATGAAGAAAAAACATAAAATGATGCTTAACTGATCATTTTCTTTTCTTCAGATGTAAAGAGTCCACAGCTCCCCACCCGTATTTTTTATGTGGGGGTCTGTATTTTTATTCTTCTAGCACATTTTCACCTTGATATTTCTTCTACTGTTCCTTGTTCCTCGGCAGAATGACTGGGGGATGAGGGGAGTGGGAGGAGTATTTCAGCCTTTGGCTGGGGTGTCTTTGCCTCCTCCTGGTGGCCAGGTTCTTAATTCCCAAAAGTAATGAATGCAGCTGTGGACTCTTTCCATCTGAAGGAAAGAAAATTATCAGGTAAGCATACAATGCCCTATGTGTTTTAAATACTTACCGTTTTTTAAGATAATTCGCTCCAAATTTTTAACCCTTTCCAAACCCACTCCGTTGTTGGCTTTTCTCGTTGTCCAATCTGGACTGACAACCCAGATTGGAAGATGGCGACCATTATCCTTGATGCCCATTTGCAAGATAGCGTGACGTCATAGATTACATGAATATTAGTATTTTATGTGTAAGTTCTGATTCATACGGAGCATTCACGCATATGCAATGGAAATAATTAAAGTGCGCAAGAGCAATGCTACGCAATATGCTTTTAATCATATGCAAAAACGAAAAATCCGATTGGTTAATGGTTTGGGACAAGTACTGCCCATATTGGAGGGCTGGATTACGTGACGTCATCGGCAAATAATAAAAGTCATTCTTATGGGGTTATGCAGCTTCGTTTATGGATCAAAATAGGTCAGTTTCATATAGTTTATATTTATGTGTGGAAATGTGGGTTCAGTTTTGGATAAAAATGTTAAGTTAGTAATCCTTTAAATGCAGTTTTGGATGGTGGATTCACAGTTACATTTATGATAAATTTAATTTGGTTTCAGAAACGATAATAGTAGCAATATTATAGCTAATTTTAATGTATGCTGGCTTTAATATTTGTGCTATAACCTTTTTTTTTTCTTTTTTTTTGTAGCGGGATACATCTCCTTTAGCTGAACAATTTAATGTCTGTAGGATTAAAATAAGTACATCAACTTCAGGTATTTTATATTCAGTCGTAATTGCAAGGTTTTGTTTTTAACATTTTATAGATACTTTAGTCGATTTCAATTTAAGCCTTATCTACATACTAAGTTTATGCCAGGACTCTCTGTCTCTAAAGGTCAATACAGCCAATCAGATGTTTTATTGGTTAAAGGGATAGTCTACTTGAAAAATGTTTGTTTAAAGGGACAGTCTAGTATAAATTAAACTTCTCATTATTCAGATAGGACTTTTCATTTTAATCAACTTTCCAATTTACTTTTATCATCAAATTTGCTTTTTTCTCTTGGTATTCTTAGTTTAAACTAAACATAGGTAGGCTCATATGCTAATTTCTAAGCCTTTGAGGGCTGCCTCTTATCACATGCTTTTGAAATCTCTTTTCCACACAAAGAGACAGAAAGTACACGTGGGCTATATAGATAACACTGTGTTCAGGCACAGGGGGTTATTTAAGATTTTGCACAAAACAATGCTAAATTTAAAAAGTATATTAATATAACACTGTTGGTTATGCAAAACTGGGGAATGGGTAATAAAGGGATTATCTATCTTTTAAAACAATAACAATTCTATGGTTGACTGTCCCTTTAAAAAGATAGATAATTCCTTTATTACCCATTCTTCAGTTTTACATAACCAACATTGTTATATTAACTCCTTAATGACCGAGGACGTACCTGGTACGTCATGCAAAACTTATCAGTTAGTGACAATGGACGTACCTAGTACGTCGTTTAGTAACACGAGTGCTGGAAGTGATCAGTGATCGCTTCAGCTGCCCTTACAGAATTGACACAATGCCTCGATATTGAGGCATTGTGCAGTACCTGCCAGAGAGTAGCCGATGCAGAGAGGGCTACGATCATTGGTGGTGTAGGTTAGGAGGGAGGTGGGGGGGACCACTATACTACAGAAAATACATCCTTTTGATAGTGGGGGGGGAGGAGGAGGAGGGAGAGGGGATCCTAGATGTGGAGGGAGAGAATTGGGCAGTTACACTACAGAAAACATGTTTGTTTGTTTTTTATAAAAAAAAAAAATTAAAAAATGATAGCAAACTGGGTACTGGCAGACAGCTGCCAGTATCTAAGATGGCAGAAATCAGTTAGAGGGAGGAGGTTAAGAGAGCTGTTTGGGGGGTATGGGGATCCTACACTGCAGAAAAGTGTGTATATATATATATATATATATATATATATATGTAAATGTATATAAAAAAAGCCTTAGTTTCTCCAACATAGGTGTGTCCGGTCCACGGCGTCATCCTTACTTGTGGGATATTCTCCTCCCCAACAGGAAATGGCAAAGAGCCCAGCAAAGCTGGCCATATAGTCCCTCCTAGGCTCCGCCTACCCCAGTCATTCTCTTTGCCGTTGCACAGGCAACATCTCCACGGAGATGGCTTAGAGTTTTTTGGTGTTTAAATGTAGTTTTTGTTCTCCAGTTTGTGGCACTTCCATTCGGATTTGCCACTGCTCCAAGGATTTTCACAAAGGTACTAGGGTCCCTTCTAGCGGTGCTAAGACCAAGGGGCATTGCAGTAGTACCTTACTTGGACGACATCCTGATTCAAGTGTCGTCTCTGTCAAAAGCAAGGGCTCATACGGACATTGTCCTAGCCTTTCTCAGATCTCACAGGTGGAAAGTGAACATAGAAATAAGTTCTCTGTCCCCGTCAACAAGAGTTCCCTTCTTGGGAACAATAATAGTTTCCTTAGAAATGAAGGTTTTTCTGACAGAGGCCAGAAAATCAAAACTTCTAAGCTCTTGTCAGGTACTTCATTCTGTTCTTCTTCCTTCCATAGCGCAGTGCATGGAAGTAATAGGTTTGATGGTTGCGGCAAGGGACATAGTTCCTTTTGCACGAATTCATCTAAGACCATTACACCTGTGCATGCTCAGACAGTGGAATGGGGATTATACAGACTTGTCTCCGACGATACAAGTAGATCAAATAACCAGAGATTCACTCCGTTGGTGGCTGACCCTGGACAACCTGTCACAGGGGATGAGCTTCCGCAGACCAGAGTAGGTCATTGTCACGACCGACGCCAGTTTGGTGGGATGGGGCGCGGTCTGGGAACCCCTGAAAGCTCAGGGTCTATGGTCTCGGGAAGAATCTCTTCTCCCGATAAACATTCTGGAACTGAGAGCGATATTCAATGCTCTCAAGGCTTGGCCTTGACTAGCAAAGGCCAAATTCATAAGGTTTCATTCAGACATCATGACGACTGTTACATATATCAACCATCAGGGGGAAACAAGGAGTTCCCTGGCGATGGAGGAGCATCCGGGGGAGTGGGAACTCCATCTGGAAATCTTTGCCCAAATAACTCAATTATGGGGCATTCCAGACATGGTTCTGATGGCCTCTCGTCAGAACTTCAAGGTCCCTTGTTACGGGTCCAAATCCAGGGATCCCAAGGCGACTCTATTGGATACAATAGTAGCACCTTGGATCTTCAACCTAGCTTATGTATTCCCACCGTTTCCTCTCATTCCCAGGCTGATAGCCAGGATCAATCTGGAGAGGGCTTCGGTGATCTTGATAGTTCCTGTGTGGCCACGCAGGACTTGGTATGCAGACCTGGTGAATGTGTCATCGGCTCCA
Organism: Bombina bombina; assembly: GCF_027579735.1. Classification (NCBI taxonomy): domain Eukaryota; kingdom Metazoa; phylum Chordata; class Amphibia; order Anura; family Bombinatoridae; genus Bombina; species Bombina bombina. The sequence goes on along the minus strand of NC_069503.1, from coordinate 478,380,056 downwards.
CCATGGAAGCTACCTTTGAGACAGGACCTTCTTATTCAGGGTCCATTCGAACATCCGAATTTGGTTTCCTCCAACTGACTGCTTGGAGTTTGAACGCTTGATTTTATCAAAGCGTGGGTTTTCAGATTCTGTAATAGATACTCTTATTCAGGCTAGAAAGCCTGTAACTAGAAAAATTTACCATAATATATGGAAAAAAATATATCTGTTGGTGTGAATCTAAAGGATTCCCATGGAACAAGATAAAAATTCCTAAGATTCTTTCCTTTCTACAAGAAGGTTTGGAGAAAGGATTTTCTGCAATTTCTCTGAAGGGACAGATCTCTGCTTTATCTGTTTTACTTCACAAAAGGCTGGCAGCTGTGCCAGTCGTTTAAGCGTTTGTTCAGGCTCTGGTTAGAATCAAGCCTGTTTACAGACCTTTGACTCTTCCCTGGAGTCTTAATCTAGTTCTTTCAGTTCTTCAAGGGGTTCCGTTTGAACCCTTACATTCCGTAGATATTAAGTTATTATCTTGGAAAGTTTTGTTTTAGGTTGCAATTTCTTCCGCTAGAAGAGTTTCTGAGTTATCTGCTCTGCAGTGTTCTCCGCCCTATCTGGTCCATGCAGATAAGGTGGTTTTACGTACTGAGCCTGGTTTTCTTCCGAAGGTTGTTTCCAACAAAAATATTAACCAGGAGATAGTTGTACCTTCTTTGTGTCCGAATCCAGTTTCATAGAAGGAACGTTTGTTACACAATTTGGACGTTGTCCGTGCTCTAAAATTCTATTTAGAGGCTACTGAAGATTTTAGACAAACATCTTCTTTGTTTGTTGTTTATTCTGGTTAAAGGAGAGGTAAAAAAGCAACTTCTACCTCTCTTTCCTTTTGGTTTAAAAGCATCATCAGATTGGCTTTTGAGACTGCCGGACGACAGCCTCCTGAAAGTATCACAGCTCACTCCACTAGGGCTGTGGCTTCCACATGGGCCTTCAAGAATGAGGTTCCTGTTGACCAAATTTTTTTTAAATTATATACTTTTGCTTCTTCGGAGGCTATTTTTGGGAGAAAGGTTTTGCAAGCCGTGGTGCCTTCCGTTTGGGTGACCTGATTTGCTCCCTCCCTTCATCCGTGTCATAAAGCTTTGGTATTGGTTCCCACAAGTAAGGATGACGCCGTGGACCGGACACACCTATGTTGGAGAAAACAGAATTTATGCTTACCTGATAAATTACTTTCTCCAACGGTGTGTCCGGTCCACGGCCCGCCCTGGTTTTTTAATCAGGTCTGATGAATTATTTTCTCTAACTACAGTCACCACGTTACCATATGGTTTCTCCTATATTTATTTCCTCCTGTCCGTCGGTCGAATGACTGGGGTAGGCGGAGCCTAGGAGGGACTATATGGCCAGCTTTGCTGGGCTCTTTGCCATTTCCTGTTGGGGAGGAGAATATCCCACAAGTAAGGATGACGCCGTGGACCGGACACACCGTTGGAGAAAGTAATTTATCAGGTAAGCATAAATTCTGTTTTCATACTGGCAGACTTTCTGCCAGTACTTAAAGGGACAGTCAAGTCCAATTTTTTTTTCATGATTTAAATAGGACATGTAATTTTATATAACTTTCCAATTTACTTTTATCACCAATTTTGCTTTGTTCTCTTGGTATTCTTAGTTGAAAGCTAAACCTAGGAGGTTCATATGCTAATTTCCTAGACATTGAAGGCTGCCTCTTAACTGAATGCATTTTGATTACTAGAGGGCATTCGTTCATGTGTTTCATATAGATAACATTGAGCTCATGCACGTGAAGTTATCCTGGAGTGAGCACTGGTTGGCTAAAATGCAAGTCTGTCAAAAGAACTAAAATAAAGGAGCAGTTTGCAGAAGCATAGATACAAGGTAATCACAGAGGAAAAAATGTATTTCTATAACAGTGTTGGTTATGCAAAACTGGGGAATGGGTAATAAAGGGATTATCTTTCTTTTTAAACAACAACATTTCTGGTGTTGAATGTTCCTTTAAGATGGGGGTGACCATCATTGGGGGGTGGGGGAGGGAAGAGCTTTTTGAGAGAGATCAGGGAGGGATCAGGAGGTGGGAGAGTAATCTGTACACTAAAGCTAAAATTAACCTTACAAGCTACCTAATTAACCCCTTCACTGCTGGGAATATTACACGTGTGGTGGGCAGATGCAGTTACCAGCCTTCTAATTACCAAAAAGCAATGCAAAAGCCATATATTTCTGCTATTTCTGAACAAAGTGGGATCCCAGAGAAGCATTTACAGCCACACATGCCATGATTGCACAAGCTGTTTGTAAATAATTTCAGTGAGAAACCTACGCCTAGATTTAGAGTTCTGCGTTAGGGTTAAAAAGCAGCGTTAAGGGGTTAAGGTATTTTATATTCAGACGTAATTGCAAGGTTTTGTTTTTAACATTTTATAGATACTTTAGTCGATTTCAATTAGGGGTTAATAAGTGTAAGATTAGACTCGGGGTTCATGTTAGGGTGTTAGGTATAGACTTAGAGAGTGTTTCCCCATAGGAAACAATGGGGCTGCGTTAGGAGCTGAACGCTGCTTTTTTGCAGGTGTTAGGTTTTTTTCAGCCAGCTCAGCCCCATTGTTTCCTATGGGGATATCGTGCACGAGCACGTTTTTCCAGCTTACCGCTACCATAGGCAACGCTGGTATTGAGAGTTGAAGTGGAGCTAAATTATGCTCAACGCTCCCTTTTCTGAGGCTAACGCAGCCATTCAGACAACTCTAAATACCAGCGTTGTCTTAAGGGTGCACTGGAAAAAAAGGAGCGTTAGCACCGCGGGACTTTACCAACAAAACTCTAAATCTAGGCGCTAGTTTGTGAGAAAGTTAACAATTGTTTTTATTTGATAGGATTTGGCAGTGAAATAGTGGCATGAAATATACCAAAATGGGCCTAGATCAATACTTTGGGTTGTCTACTAAAAAATATATATATAGTTTTGATAGGTAAATATAAAAAAGGCTCAATTTCTGTTTAAATGGGGGTGATAGTAAAAATGCTCTGGTCTTTTGAGGAAGTTTTAGTCTAAAATGCCCGGTCCTTTAAGGGGTTAAGGTGGTAAACATTGGGTAATTCTAAACTCAGGGCAAAATTTAGAAACTCTTTAGCATGGGTGTTTTTTTGGTGGTTTGGAGATGCGTAACAAATTTTGGAGGTCAAAGTTAAAAAATTAAAATAAAATAAAAACACAATTTTTCTATCATATTTTATAAAAAAAAAATATAGTGAATTATATGATTTGATGAAAATAATGGTATCTTTAGAAATTCCACTTAATAACGAGAAAGCCGGTATATAAATATGTGTGGGTACAGTAAATGAGTAAGAGGAAAATAACAGCTAAACACAAACACTGCAGAAATGTAAAAACAGCTCCGGTCCTTAACAGTAAGAAAATTGAAAAACGTTGTGGTTACTAAGGGATTAATATACTTTTTACCTCTGTGATTACCTTGTATCTAAACCTCTATAGACTTCCCCTTATCTCAGTGATTTTTAGAAACTTGCAACTTTGCCAGTTAATGTTGACACATAAATAACTCCACGGGAGTGAGCACAATGTTATCTATATGACACACATGAACTAGCACTGTCTACCTGTGAAAAGCTAATAAAATGCACTGAAATAAAAGGATGCCTTAAAGGGCTTAACATATGAGGCTACCTAGGTTTATCATTCAATAAAGAATACCAAAAGAACATAGCAAATTTGATGATAACAGTAAATTGGAAAGTTGTTTAAAATTGCATGCCCTATCTGACTCATGAAAGTTTAATTTTGACTTGACTGTTCCTTTATGAGAACAGTCTCTATCAGAATTTATTTATTTAAGCAGCTAGTTGCTATGTAATAAAGGGCTGCTACATATGTTCACACCATCTTCACATAGTCAAGAACATGCGAGCACAAGATATTGTCAGATTACAGTATAAATTATGGGGAATACTTATCCTCTCTACGGACAGTAAATATAGCAACTTAAGTGCAAAGAGACTTGTACTTGCTTTTACTTGCCTGGTGCAGAAAACCTGTCAAACATTCATTGGATCTCCACTCTTGTTTGTCCTCTAGTGGTTAAAAGGGTGATGGGTGACAAAATATGTCACTTTGCGCATGATAACATCCCTTGCAATGAGTAAATTCCACAGGGATGCCCTTTTCAATTGCTTTCATGTATTGCCTTCATTTCACCTAAAAGGACAGATAACCTCTTATTCGAAAGTGGGGTGTCTGCTATGTTTGTGGGGTTACTTGGAAAGGAAAAGGAATTCAACAGTATTTAAAAGGGCAATCACATCAGGTCTGCACACCACTGAGATTTTGGTGTGGGGAAGCTGTTTTTTTTTTTTTTTTTATAGAAGGGTCACTTGTCCTTTTAGGATGCAGTTGATCACCATGTGGAGAGTGATGATCACCTGCTCCATTGTTGTAAGTATTAAATGTTTGGTGTTTTACACATTTGTATGAATATGTTAAAATCATTTTCATTAGTCTCTGAAATTAGAATTTCCATCTTAATGGGAGGAGAGTCCACTGCTTCATTCATTACTTGTGGGAATTAAGAACCTGGCCACCAGGAGGAGGCAAAGACACTCCAGCCAAAGGTTTTAAGTAGTCCTGTCAGCCTCTCAGTGAGAGCATGGGTGAAAGTTAGAGTCCGGAGATGCAGGTGGAGTCTTTCTGCGAAACCATCCTGACTCAGATTAACAGCTTCATAAGCAATCAGCGTTGACGAGTTTTGGTGCCTGCTTTCTGCTCTCAAGTCCATGTCAGGAGCGAAGCTACCATCCTTTCAAAATTGAAAGGCCGTGTTCCTGTTCCACGGTGTAGATTCTGGTAATGTTTCATTATAAACATATGATAACGTAAGAAGACAGGGTCACAGTGTCTCCTTTTATCTGTATAGAATCAAGGGTTAATACACCAGGAATGGTGGTTATTGAACAGGGGGGATTTGTGCACAATGTTGTCTACTGTTTATTGTGTTTTATGCTGCGACATGTGTGAGATGAGGCTCCGTCAATGTGCGAACAGTTAGGTTTTTTTGAGATGTTGGCATGGCATTTTTTGGCGCGTTTTCTCTTTAGTGCAGGAGCGGTTTCTGCATGACACTCCATGTGACTGGGTGCAGCCTTTTTCAACTTCCTCTTTCTTGACCGTGGTTGCAGGAGACAAAGCTTTTTCTCTGTTGTCTGGGTCATAGGGGGTGGTGATTGCCCCAGCCATTGGGATATACAGCTGCCATTTAGATTATATCTAATCCGTAATAAAGGTGCAAGCTATGAAGATACTCCCTCTTTAATTAAACCTAACAACTGTGTATATTCTGAGGAGGTCCCAGTTGATCCGCCTGCTCAACTCTGTTCCACATGCTTTCATAAGATTGCACTATCTTAAAAGAACAAGGTATTTAGTACAACTGTGCCGTCCACCTCTGAGGGTTCTCCGTCACGCGAGGTGCGTTCCCTACATTTATCTCCGATTGCACATGCAGCTCCCCAGGCCGATCCTAATCCTCCCGTGGGAGGGGCCCTTTGGCCACCAGATTTTGCTGAGCAGTTGGACAGCTGTGTCTGCGGCCTTCAATGCCTTACCATGCCCTGCTAAGCGCAAGCAAAAGGTGAATCATAGCTATCCGTCCCAAGGGTCATCGACTCCACTGGATGTCTCTGACGCTCTTTCTGGGTCGGAATCAGCAACATTTAGGCATCTGTTCCTCGGAGCAGCCAGATTTTAAATTTAGGATGGAGCATTTGCGCTTTCTGCTAAAGGAAGTGCTAGCTACGTTAAAGGTTCCGGAGCCGAAATTGCCGGAGGAACCTTCGATCCCTAAACTAGATAGGGTTTACGAGGACAGGGTGGTTCCACAGACCTTCCCGGTTCCTGTTAAAATATATATAACAGTCAATAAAACAACCTAAGAAGAATGCAGCGCTTTTAGCACTAGATGACGAAAAAGCATTCAACCGGGTAGAATGGCCATTTTTATTGTCTTGTTTAAAAAAGTATAATATTCAGGGATTCTTTCCTTCCCTTATTAAAAAAATTTACAATAAACCAAAGGCTGCATTATCTGTTAATGGGGAAATATCCCTGAGGTTTTCTTTAGAAAGAGGAACAAAGACAAGGGTGTCCTTTATCACCTCTATTGTTTAACCTAGTATTAGAGCCCTTAGCAGTCAAACTTTGCAAAATTAGTTTTGGTTTTAAGGTGAATGGGTGCATCTTTAATCTAGCATTATATGCAGATGATATGCTCCATTTCTTACAAGACCCAGAATTACATCTAAAGGACATATTACAAGTAAGACATTTGGTCAACTCTCAGGTTTCAAAATAAATGAGAAAAAATCTTGAGATTTTGTGGCTAAGTAAAAATAAGGAAATAGAAATCGAAAAACTACCTTTTACTGAAGTAAAAAAGCATTTAACATATTTGGGTATCTATATTTCAAGCAACCCAAATGAATGGTATAGACTAAACTTTAATCAAATCTATAAAGGCATTAAACGTGATTTTCAAAGATGGAAAGGGCTACCTATTTCATTATCAGGGAGCGCTCATCTAATAAAAATGATGACCTTTCCAAAACTAATTTATCCTATGAACATGATTCCGATTATGATCCCCAAAAGCGATATTAATAAATTGAATAAGATGTTTAACCTTTTTTTGTGGAAAGGTAAAAAAACTCACATTAGTCTAAAAAAATTACAGATGAGAAGGGAAAATGGGGGCTTGGGTATCCCAGATATTTATTTTTATAACCTAGTAGCATTAATGAAGATAGCTTTAGATTGGCTCTTAGGTACTGAGCATTTCTATACTCAGGTTATAGACGAGTCTATTTCTCCAACATTGGTGTGTCCGGTCCACGGCGTCATCCATTACTTGTGGGAAATATTCTCCCCCACAGGGAAAGGCAAGGAGAGCACACAGCAAGAGCTGTCCATATAGCTCCCCCTCTGGCTCCGCCCCCCAGTCATTCTACTTGCCGCTCTGAACAAGTAGCATCTACCACGGGGATGGCGAGGAGTTTGTGGTGTTAGTTGTAGTTTTTTATTCTTCTATCAGGAGTTTGTTATTTTAAAATAGTGCTGGCTTGTACTATTTACTCTATAACAGAAAAGTGATGAAGATTTCTGTTTAAGAGGGCTATGATTTTAGCAGACAGTAACTAAAATCCATTACTGTTATCACGCAGGACTGTTGAAACAAGAGAACTTCAGTTGGGGGTAACAGTTTGCAGACTCATCTGCTTCAGGTATGACTGGTCTCCTTCTAACAACACAGGCTAATGCTAGATGACAGTCATATTTCCCCTCAGGGGAAAAGGTAAGCCATTTTTCTTTCACCTCAGCAAAAAAGATAACAGGCTTCCCCTTTTTGTTTTTTATGCTGGTAGACACTGTTAGGGGCAAAATCGATTGGTTTTTATTACAATATGATACCATTTGAAATATTTTATAAGCTCACATACACTGGGGAACGTTTTTTATTGATCTGGCTTGTTTTAGACACCTAAATCTAGTCAGGAAGGCCTCTTCACTCTAGTGTGCTGAGGGAGGAAGCCTCATTTTGGTGCTTCAGCTGCACAGTTGATTTACAAGGCAGTGCATGCAGATAGGGTCCTGTGGCTCAGAAAATGACTCCAAAAGGCTTTTTTCTGTGAATGGTGACCCCTAAGGAAGGTAAAAAGCTGCAACAAGTCTGTAGCAGGGATTGTAGTGTATAAAAACTGTTAAATCCAACAATTAGCTCCGGTTTGCTTGTTTTAAGAGCTAGAGTCTCCATATTTGCTGTGCAATACTTTCTAAGCATTAAGACACTGGGGTCCAAATTTCAGAAAAATCGGATATTGCCTTCATAGTTTTTTGAACATTCAGAAATAAATGTGTCATTTTATTATTTAAAGAGACAGTAACGTTTTTGTTTAAAATCGTTTTTATTGCATTGTTTGCCTGCCTAAATCTGTTTAACATGTCTGTTCCATCAGATAACCTATGTTCTGTGTGTATAGAGACAAATGTGGTTCCCCCTTCGAGTGTTTGTGATAATTGCGCCATAGCGTCCAAACAAAATCAGGACAGCTCTGTTATTTTTCATAATGTTGCCCAAGATGATTTATCTAATGAAGGTAGTGGGGATTGCTCTACATCCTCTCCTTCTGTGTCTACACCAGCTTTGCCCGCGCAGGCGACACCTAGCGCGCCAGTGCTTATTTCTATGCAACAATTATCAGTAGTAGTGGATAATTCTATAGCAAATCTTTTATCCAAACTGCCAGTTTTTCAGAGAAAGCGTGATTGTTCAGTTTTAAATACAGATAAAAAGGATGAACAATCAGACGCTGACGATGCCTTATCTATTTTACCCTCGCATCAATCGGAATTGGCTGTAAGGGAAGGGCTGTCTGAGGGTGAAATTTCAGATTCAGGAAAAATTTCTCAACAGGCAGAACCTGATCTAGTGGCATTTAAGTTTAAACTAGAACATCTCCGCACTTTGCTTAAGGAGGTATTAGCTACTCTGGATGACTGTGATTCCATGGTAGTACCAGAGAAGTTGTGCAAATTGGACAAATTTTTAGAGGTCCCAGTGCACGACGACGCTTTTCCAATACCTAAGAGGGTAGCAAACATAGTGGAAAAGGAGTGGGAGAAGCCAGGTGTACCCTTTGCCCCACCTCCTATATTTAAGAAAATGTTTCCCATAGTAGACCCTAGAAGGGACGCATGGCAAACGGTCCCGAAGGTTGAGGGAGCTGTTTCAACACTAGCGAAGTGCACAACTATTCCTATAGAGGACAGCTGCGCTTTCAAAGATCCTATGGATAAAAAATTGGAAGGATTGCTTAAAAAGATTTTTGTTCAGCAAGGGTTCATCCTTCAACCAGCTACGTGTGTTATTACTGTCACTTCAGCGGCGTCCTTTTGGTTCGAAGAACTAGAAAGGTCGCTCCAGAAAGAGACTTCCTATGAAGAAGTCATGGACAGAATTCACGCATTAAAGTTAGCTAATTCCTTTATATTGGATGCCGCCGTTCAAATAACGAAATTGGCGGCGAAAAACTCAGGTTTTGCTATAGTAGCGCGGAGGGCGCTTTGGCTAAAATCCTGGTCGGCAGATGTGTCGTCCAAGACTAAGTTACTGAATATTCCTTTCAAGGGTAAGACCCTTTTTGGGCCGGAATTGAAGGAAATTATTTCAGACATCACTGGGGGTAAGGGCCATGCCCTCCCACAGGATAGGCCTTTTAAGGCTAAGAACAAGTCTAATTTTCGTTCCTTTCGCAATTTCAGGAACGGACCGGCTAATAACTCCACTGCCGCTAGACAAGAAGGTAATGCGGCCCATCCCAAACCCGCTTGGAAGCTGGAACAAGGGTAAACAAACCAAGAAACCTGCTGCTGCTACCAAGACAGCATGAAGGGTTAGCCCCCGATCCGGGACCGGATCTGGTAGGGGGCAGACTATCTCTCTTCGCTCAGGCTTGGGCAAGAGATGTTCTGGATCCCTGGGCACTAGAGATAGTTTCCAAGGGATACCTGTTAGAATTCAAGGGACTTCCTCCAAAGGGAAGGTTCCACCTGTCTCTCTTATCTTCAGACCAGATAAAGAAACAGGCATTCTTACATTGTGTAAGAGACCTATCAAAGATGGGAGTGATAAACCCAGTCCCCTCCGGGGAATAAGGTCTAGGTTTTTACTCAAACCTGTTTGTGGTTCCCAAAAAAGAGGGAACTTTCAGGCCAATTCTGGATTTAAAGATATTAAACAAGTTCCTCAGAGTTCCATCCTTCAAGATGGAAACCATTCGGACAATCTTACCGACAATCCAGCAGGGTCAATTTTTGACTACCGTGGATCTAAAGGATGCGTATCTGCATATCCCAATCCACAAATCTCATCATCAGTTCCTGAGGTTCGCCTTTCTGGACAAACATTACCAGTTTGTGGCTCTTCAATTCGGTTTAGCCACCGCTCCCAGAATTTTCACAAAGGTGCTAGGGTCCCTTCTAGCGGTCCTAAGGCCGAGGGGCATCGCTGTAGCACCTTATCTAGACAACATCCTAATCCAAGCGTCGTCCCTTTCCAAAGCGAGGGCTCATACAGACATTGTGTTGGCCTTTCTCAGATCTCACGGGTGGAAGGTGAACATAGAAAAAAGTTCACTGTCACCGTCCACAAGGGTTCCTTTTCTGGGAACAATAATAGATTCTGTGGAAATGAAGATCTTTCTCACAGAAGTCAGAAAGGCAAAGCTTCTAAAAGCTTGTCGAGTTCTTCATTCTATTCCTCAACCCTCCATAGCTCAATGCATGGAAGTAATAGGACTAATGGTCGCAGCAATGGATGTGGTTCCTTTTGCTCGAATTCATCTAAGACCATTACAGCTATGCATGCTCATTCAGTGGAATGGGGACTATACAGACTTGTCTCCCCAAATTCAAGTAGATCAGGTAACCAGGGACTCACTTCTCTGGTGGTTGACCCAGGATCACCTGTCTCAGGGAATGAGTTTCCGCAGACCGGAGTGGGTCATCGTCACGACCGACGCCAGCCTCTTGGGGTGGGGCGCGGTCTGGGACTCCCTGAAAGCTCAGGGCCTATGGTCGCGGGAAGAGTCGCTTCTCCCGATAAACATTTTGGAACTAAGAGCTATATTCAATGCGCTCCTGGCTTGGCCTCAGCTAGCGGAAGCCAGGTTCATAAGATTTCAGTCGGACAACTTAACGACTGTTGCGTACATCAATCATCAGGGGGGAACAAAGAGTTCCCTAGCGATGAAGGAAGTAACCAAGATAATCCAATGGGCAGAGAATCACTCCTGCCATCTATCTGCTATTCACATCCCAGGAGTAGACAACTGGGAGGCGGACTATTTGAGTCGTCAGACTTTCCGGGGGAGTGGGAACTCAGTTAACCCAATTATGGGGCATTCCAGACATGGATCTAATGGCGTCCCGTCAGAACTTCAAGATACCTTGCTACGGGTCCAGATCCAGGGATCCCAAGGCGACTCTAGTGGATGCATTAGTGGCGCCTTGGTCGTTCAACCTAGCATATGTGTTTCCACCGTTTCCTCTCCTTCCCAGGCTCATAGCCAGGATCAAACAGGAGAAGGCCTCGGTGATTCTGATAGCTCCTGCGTGGCCACGCAGGACTTGGTATGCAGACCTGGTGAATATGTCATCGGCTCCACCATGGAAGCTACCTTTGAGACAGGATCTTCTAGTACAAGGTCCATTCGAACATCCAAATCTAGTTTCTCTGCAGCTGACTGCTTGGAAATTGAACGCTTGATTTTATCCAAGCGTGGGTTTTCAAATTCTGTGATAGATACTCTGGTCCAAGCCAGAAAACCTGTGACTAGAAAGATTTACCATAAAATATGGAAAAGATATATCTGTTGGTGTGAATCCAAAGGATTCTCCTGGAGTAAGATTAAAATTCCAAAGATTCTCTCCTTTCTCCAAGAAGGTTTGGATAAAGGGTTGTCAGCTAGTTCTCTAAAAGGACAGATTTCTGCATTATCCGTCTTGTTGCACAAACGACTGGCAGCTTTGCCAGATGTACAAGCTTTTGTTCAGGCTTTGGTTAGAATCAAGCCTGTTTACAGACCCATGACTCCTCCTTGGAGTCTAAATTTAGTTCTTTCAGTTCTTCAAGGGGTTCCGTTTGAACCTTTACATTCCATAGATATTAAGTTATTATCTTGGAAAGTTCTGTTTTTGGTTGCTATTTCTTCTGCTAGAAGAGTTTCTGAATTATCTGCTTTGCAGTGTAATCCACCATATCTGGTTTTTCATTCAGATAAGGTTGTTTTGCGTACTAAGCCTGGTTTTCTTCCAAAAGTTGTTTCCAACAAGAACATCAACCAGGAAATAGTTGTTCCTTCTTTGTGTCCGAATCCAGTTTCAAAGAAGGAACGTTTATTACACAATTTAGATGTTGTTCGTGCTTTAAAGTTCTATTTAGAAGCAACAAAAGATTTTAGACAAACCTCATCTTTGTTTGTCGTTTACTCTGGTAAGAGGAGAGGTCAAAAAGCTACTGCTACCTCTCTCTCTTTCTGGCTGAAAAGCATTATCCGCTTGGCTTATGAGACTGCCGGACGGCAGCCTCCTGACCGTATCACAGCTCACTCTACTAGGGCTGTGGCTTCCACATGGGCCTACAAGAAAGAGGCTTCTGTTGACCAGATATGTAAGGCAGCAACTTGGTCTTCTCTGCACACTTTTGCCAAATTCTACAAATTTGATACTTTTGCTTCTTCGGAGGCTATTTTTGGGAGAAAGGTTTTGCAAGCCGTGGTGCCTTCCGTTTAGGTAACCTGATTTGCTCCCTCCCTTCATCCGTGTCCTAAAGCTTTGGTATTGGTTCCCACAAGTAATGGATGACGCCGTGGACCGGACACACCAATGTTGGAGAAAACAGAATTTATGCTTACCTGATAAATTACTTTCTCCAACGGTGTGTCCGGTCCACGGCCTGCCCTGGTTTTTTAATCAGGTTGAAAAAATTTTCTTTATACACTACAGTCACCACGGCACCCTATAGTTTCTCCTTTTTCTCCTAACCGTCGGTCGAATGACTGGGGGGCGGAGCCAGAGGGGGAGCTATATGGACAGCTCTTGCTGTGTGCTCTCCTTGCCTTTCCCTGTGGGGGAGAATATTTCCCACAAGTAATGGATGACGCCGTGGACCGGACACACCGTTGGAGAAAGTAATTTATCAGGTAAGCATAAATTCTGTTTTTAGAGGATATATCACTTGCCTTACTGTTGCATCAAAAATCGAAGGACATACCGTCGGCAATCAGAAAAAATATCATGTACGGAAGTATCATTAGGGCCTGGCAGGAATTAATTGTATCGTCATTAATAAACTCAGATTTCAGAACACAGGTCTCCCTGACTCCATTACAGTACAAGAAGAAAGGTCATATCTAACCTGTACTAAATATTTAAAGGAACACTAAACCCAAATTTTTTCTTTCGTGGTTCAGTTAGAGCAGGCAATTTTAAGCAACTTTCTAATTTACTCCTATTATCAATTTTTCATCTGCAGGAGGCTTGTTCCTTTAAGAGGTTTCAGATGGGGAAGAAGGCAGCCACTAGCAGCATTCAGCTCTTTTCTGAGCAGGTCTGTCTCCGAAAAGAGCCAAACACTGCCAGTGTCCGCCACCTTCCGCATTCAGAGGCATCCAAAACCTCCAAATACACAGGCCTTATCTACAGTACTCAGCATAAAGATCTAAGTAACTGCTGCAAATCATATTTACACAGTACAGATTGTTCAGTGTTATAGATGTGGCTCCCATAAGCCTACATGCATTTAACCCCCCTTCCCGTACGTTATGTTGATTTATTCTTTGTTTTAATGCTCCTTATCTGCTGTATCTGCCTGTCCCTCCATTGATTTTAAAAAAAAAAGTATAAAAGTATATAAAATCCAGTTATATATACATATAAATTGTTTACATTTTTTTTTTTATTTGAAAGGTTCTCAAAGACACTCCACCACAGAAGATTCATCAACTCCAGCTGTTAAATCAGATGATGTTTTTGCAACAGATAAGATTGCCAAACATTCCACAAAAGCTACTAAAGAAGTCCCTGCCAAATCTGGTTTGGAGTACCAGAATAAAATTAGTTTTGGTAAATGCATTCACTTACAATTTAACTTGTGATGGGTGGGATGATTTTGTACAAGTTACCCTGTTTCTCTTTGCTGGGTAGAAAGTGTTTAAGAACAAGTGGCCATCATATGCTTGTGCCACAATGTTTATTAGAGCAAGCAATTATGACTCCAAGTAAACATAGCTGCTCTATATGAGTGAAAGAAAGCTTTGTGCTGTTGATCCAGTACAGTAGTCAACACTACTGTAATGGAAGCACAGACCACGGATAAGTCCCTTTATCTGAATTGTCACCTATCAATTAGTTAGATGTGTTAGAGTACCTGGATATTAAAATATGGAATATAAATAGTGTCAGTGCCATGTAGTCCTTTTTAGTGTAGAAATCTTTATCTACAGAACACAATAATGTCTGTTGCATTGAATCACCATTCTCCAGCTTAGACCCCAGCTTTTCCACAACTTTGGGGTCTATTCTAATCTGCGCTGCATAAATTAGTTCAATTAATTCTACTAACAAATAAATTATTTATTTATTTTAAACCATTTTAGCCTTGAAGAAAACTTGGGTTTTCAATGGCTTTTCACTATGTAATCTCTTGCGGAAGGGTGCAAGAATGTATATTACCAATTTTAAGACTGAAGTAAGCTGTCCTAGAAAGTAAATACAAGTGAAGAAGGTCCACGGCTTCACGGGACATGTACACTAAACTGTTTAAAGCCAGCACTAGTGTATACGTTTAATAATAGAAGAAATTATGTATGGAATAAAAGTCACCAGTTCAGTGTTCCAAATTCCTCTTATTATTAGGGGGCGGGTAACACAAAGTAGTTGTAGCTTTAGTTATCCAAATGTCACTGTTTGTATTTAGATGTGAAAAGTAAACAAAGACAAAATACAAATCCAATTACATTAACATCAGTATCCTAATGCACTCTCATTTTTATAAAATAAATGATACAAGCTGTACAAGCCTTTCTTTTGCACCAACTAAGCACCTTGACATTCAGAAGTCCCAGCTGCTGTAGTGTAAAACATCTGTATACTGTGCCAGTATGAAGCTAGGGAAGACCTGATAGGTCAGAGTATTGCATCTTACTTGCACTGTGTAAAGTACGCTTGCCCTTCAGTTGCGTGAACTTGAGGTTCTCATTTGGTGTTCAAGGGTGTTTTCTTTCATGATTCAGATAGATCATGAAATTGTAAGCAACTTTTTAATTTACTCCTATTATCGATTTTTCTTCATTCTCTTGCTATCTTTATTTAAAAAGCAGGAATGTAAAGCTTAAGTGCTGGCCCATTTTTGGTTGAGAACCTGGGTTACACTTGCTTATTGTTTTTCTTTATCTAGCCACCAATAAGCAAGTGATATCCAGTGCTGAACCTAAACTGGGCCAGCTCCTAAGCTTTAAATTCCTGCTTTTTAAAATAAAGATAGCAAGAGAACGAAGAAAAATTGGTAAAATGAGTAAATTACAAAGTTGATTAAAATTGTATGCTCTATTTGAATCATTAAAGAAAAAAATAGGGTTTAGTGTCCCTTTAAAGGGAGCACAGGACTGTACATATAAGCACATGGGGAATTATTTTTATGTGTTCTGCACTTTTTTTAATTATAAATGTAAAAAATAATAAATGTAAGATCATTGGATTATGCATCTCAATGTCTTTTAAAACATACAGTTGTATGCTAAAGTTTAGGTACCCCTGACAATTTCCATGATTTTCATTTATAAATAATTAGGTTTTTAGATCAGCAATTTCATTTTGATCTTTAAAATAACTGAAGGACACAGTAATATTTCAGTAGTGAAATGAGGTTTATTGGATTAACAGAAAATGTGCAATATGCATCAAAACGAAATTAGACAGGTGCATAAATTTGGGCACCCCAACAGAAATACTGCATCAATATTTAGTAGAGCCTCCTTTAGCAAAAATAGCAGCCTCTAGACGCTTCCAATAGCCTGTAATGAGTGGCTGGATTCTGGATGAAGGTATTCTGGACCATTCCTCCTTGCAAAACATCTCCAGTTCAATTAGGTTTGATTGTTGCCGAGCATGGACAGCCCACTTCAAATCACCCCACAGATTTTCAATGATATTCAGGTCTGGGGACTGGGATGGCCATTCCAGAACATTGTACTTGTTCCTCAGCATAAATGCCAGTGTAGATTTTGAGCAGTGTTTTGGGTTGTTGTCTTATTGAAATATCCAGCCCCGGCATAACTTCAACTTTGTGACTGATTCCTCAACATTATTCTCAAGTATCTGCTGATATTGAGTGGAATCCATGCGACCCTCAACTTTAACAAGATTCCCAGTACCGGCACTGGCCACACAGCCCCACAGCATGATGGAACATCCACCAAAGTTTACTGTGGGTAGCAAGTGTTCGTCTTGGAATGCTGTGTTCTTTTGCCGCCATGCATAAGCGACTGTTTGTGGCGTGTGTGCTGAAAAGGCTTCTTCCGCATCACTCTCCCATACAGCTTCTCCTTGTGCAAAGTGTGCTGAATTGTTGAACGATGCACAGTGACACTATCTGCAGCAGGTTGATGTTGTAGGTCTTTTGAGGTGGTCTGTGGGCTGTTTTTGACCGTTCTCACCATCCTTTGCCTCTCCGATATTTTACTTGGCCTGCCACTTCTGGCCTTAACAAGAACTGTGCCTGTGGTCTTCCATTTCCTCACTATGTTCCTCACAGTGGACACTGACAGCTTAAATATCTGTGATAGCTTTTTGTGGCCTTCCCCTAAACCATAATGTTGAACAAGCTTTGTTTTCAGGTCATTTGAGAGTTGTTTTGAGGCCCCCCATGTTGCCACTCTTCAGAGGAGAGTCAAAGAGAACAACAATGGGCTCACCAAACCAATTGTGTGTTCCCTTTAATCAGTGCTAGGTAGTTACAGGTATTCAAATCAACAAAATGACAAGGGTGCCAAAATGTATGCACCTGTCTAATTTCTTTTGGATGCATATTGCACATTTTATGTTAATCCAATAAACCTCATTTCACTACTGAAATATTACTGTGTCCTTCAGTTCTTTAATAAATCAAAATGAAATTGCTGATCCAAACACCCAATCATTTATAAATCAAATCATGGAAATTGTCAGGGGTGCCTAAACTTTTGCATACAACTGTATATATATAAAAAAGGAGACTGCGCAAAATAAATTACAGGAGGCAATCACAAACACACGAAATACCCTAATATGAAGGACTAAAATCACTACCATTCCAATAAGACTCCCAAATGGCAGGCAGCCATTTTCTTCTCAGATATCAGACCACAGGTTCCAAAAAATGGTGTGACACATACAAGCACAAGGGGTTGTCGTGTATAAAATGGCAGGATGATGTGGAAATAACATTAAGCTAAAGTGGTACTTGTATATAGTGAAACAACTAAAATTGATGTCTATGGACAATCTGAGGATCGAGTACCACATAAAACTCTCTACAGTCTCAGCAGCCAGCCTACTAGACCCATTGAAATAAAATGTTTATTAAACTATCTGTCCTCTGTATAACAGCTGCACTGATTAAAACCACGTGTCACATTTTTCTTTGCTCTAAGGCTATTTTATCAGGCTTACATAATAATAGTGAGGGATAATAATTCCCTATAGGTTTATCTGTAGAGTCCTTTCTCCCTTTTGTACCAGCTGAGCAACAAAGATTCAGATGTCTCAGTTGCTGCAGTGTAAACCTTCTGTATACTCTTCCAGTAGGAATATTTAGAATCCCTGATGGGTGCAGTTTCTTCTGTAACTTCCATAGTACAGAGAAGTAATTATACAGTGGTGGATGCTTCTGAACATTAAGGTGCTCATTTGGTGTTAAAGGGAGTAAATGATGCACATGGGCAATTATTGTTAAGTTCTCCACAATTTTTAATAAATGTAGGACCGTTATTTTTATGTGTTATATGTTAATGTCTCTTAAAATATATTGTATTTGAATTGGAGTTGTATTTTTCAGAGTTTAGATACCCACCCTGATACAACAGCTACTTGTGGCTCAAGGGACACTCTTATTGCAGTTAGATGGACACAGAACAGAGGGACACATTTTCTTGTGAAATGCTTGTGCAATGTTAAATGTCGGCATTTAGCGATGGTGAGCAGACATGATTCACTATAGCGAATCATGTCTGCCTGGGGTTTAATAAATTGACCGAAAGAGTCTTCTAGATCTCATCAGTGAAATTTCTGTTATTTTATTTATTGAATTGTAATATTAAGTCAATTGAACCATTCTTACTGTTGTGTGAAAACTGTGCTTCTCTTACACTCCCTAAGAAGCCACAAAGCAAATTGTGTGACCTTCAAATGCAGCAAATCATATTAGCTAGGTTAGGCAAAATGTTGCATTTTTTTTTTTGGCCTCTCCTAGGGAAAGAGATGTCCCTTTCAATAGTTATATTTAGTACAACTTCCTTACCTGTATTGCAATGTTAATTAATGTTTAATATGCTATATTTTCCCAAAATTTTTTTTTTTTTAGCGTTATGCCCATTGACATAGTTCCTTCTTTTAAAAAAAAGAAATAAATCATAATACTGTATTTATAAAGTTTTGATTACAATTTTCAGATTGGTGTGTAAAGTGTTAACTAGTGAAAACTAGACTCTCTCTTCAGAGAAGAGGAAAGTATAAAAGAGGGCGCTAAATTAAGAAGTGAATGAAATAAAAATAAATAATGTAAGGTATATATGATAATAATAATGTGAAAAATAGTATATATAAAAAATATATATATCCTATAGAATACAAATCTGTATGGATTCGCACAAATAATGTGATACACAAGGGTATAAATGAACAATTAAAAAAAAGAATTAAAAATGAAACACTTAAATTACAAATAAAAGAAATGAAAATAAAAATCATTCTAGAGTCCACAAGTCATCTTCCAACGGACTGGGCTTGTTGATGTGGGTTTTATGAATGAAACAAAGAAGAATGCTTCATGGTGCAGAGAAATGGTAACAGGTGGTAAAGTTATAGTGAAAATATGCGTATGCTTAAAGAAACAGCTACACACAGCTGAGAAACGCGTTGCAAATTTTATTATTTTTACTTTATATTTTAATATTAAAATATTTTAGTAGTATCTCCCTTGTACTACTCATCCTTTCTCTCTGCAATCTGGGACTTTTGGAATACAACCTTCCTTTCCCCTGGGAGACCATAGGAGATTAGTCAGCTGGTTACTACAAACATCCAGCCTGCTGGATTTGCACTTCCTGTTAGTGCTTATCCAAATGTGAGTACTTTACTTGTGTTTCACATACTGTTTTAGTAACACCATTGATCTGCACCATTAGGTGGTTATTTCTGTGTTTTTTTTATCAAGAAACTAACCTCCTATTAACCTTTTAATGATGTTATGCCGTTGTATTCCGTCACAACGGCACTGGGCTTTACAGCCGTTATGACGGAATACAACGTCATTGCAAACGGCTGTCCTGAAGCCTACTAGACATACAGGATTTGATCGCGGTCTGGAGGGCATTCCTAGAGTCATAGGGATGCCCCCCAGACCCGATCCCATAATTGAAATCTTGCGATCGTTTGCACGATCGCATGATTTCAATTTGTCTACACCGTAACGCTGCCATTTCTCTGCACAATGAGGCGCTCATCTTTGTTTCATTCATATAGTTTTAACTAGTTTGAATGTGATTTACTCCCAATGATAGGCCGATGCTGTAATACGAATTTAGCAAAAAACACATATCAATTATTTGGGTCACTATCTTCTGTTTAAATGCCTAAGGGCCCGATTATAAAATCTTCTCCGGGCTGGTGAAATTCTATAAGAATGCTTACCAGTTCTATTTTCCTGGTATAATTATATAAAGCCACTTTTTACCCTGAAAACAGGGTTTAATGCTAAACCAGTGTTTCTCAACTCCAGTCCTCAAAACCCTTGAGAGGTTAGATATTCATTCTATCTTAACTAGAGCACAGGTGAAATAATCAGCTGATCAGTAACCGTGGTTCCTAACCGGCTCTCACCCTTCAGATGATTATCTCACCTGTGCTCTAGTTAAAGGGACACTCAATCAAAATTAACCTTTCATTATTTAGATAGAGCATGCAATTTTAAACAACTTTCCAATTTGCTTCCATTAACAAAATGTGCACAGTCTTTTTATATTTAAACTTTTTGAGTCACCAGCTCCTACAGAGCATGTGCAAGAATAAGCGTGTATGCATTTGTGAATGGCTGATTGCTGTCACATGGTACATGTATGCATTTGTGAATGGCTGATTGCTGTCACATGGTACAGGGGGAGTGGAAAAAGACATAACTTTTAAAATTGTCAGAAAAAAAATCTATTACTCATTTGAAGTTATGACTAAGTGCTATTGCATTGTCTTGTTATCTTGCATTTATTGATTATGCAAATCTACTGTGTTGACTGGTCCTTTAAGATATAATGAATATCTGGCCTGTTAAGGGTCCTGAGGACTGGAGTTGAGAAACACTGCGGTAAGGGGTGTATACTGAATTTTCCTATGGGGAGGAGATGCATACATTACAAAAGTGAACAATTAAATTTGTAATTTATAAACCATGAAAAATGAATAATTAAAGCATTCACACAGAAAAGCTCAGTAAAAAAATTGTATTGCTAAAGGGCATCAAAAATCGTAACAAAGTTGTTCACCAAAAATCTCGAACAGAGAGCTCTCATTACTTCTAGACATCTTGTCACTTGCAGGGACAGCCCCTTTCTTATAGAATTCCATGAGGGCTGCCCCTACGAGTGTCGGCATGGAAAACCACATCTAGACTTGTGAGTTTTATAGAATCTGTCACTTTAACCTTTTAGAAACTGCATCTTTCTTTGCCACACTATGTATGTAGTGAATAATAGCTAGTTTTATGTACAATGGGCCCCATGTATTAACCGGTGCATGGAGAAGCTTCTGAACTTGAGAAGCTCTTTGCATGCCTTCGCTGCATAAGGGCAGCAGATCTGTTCGTCCGCTAGCCCATATGCATCATTACACACTCCAATGAGTGGGTAATGCCCGCCCTTTTCTTGCACGGACCATCTCGCAAGAGAAGGGTCTGTCAATCACTGCAAGCAAGTTCAGGGTGATTTCTCTTTGCTACCTCACAGTCATTAGATTGTTGCTTCTTACACTGCTGCAAGCAGGCTCACATATGCGAGCCTGTGCCGAAAGGGCTCCGGAGCAGCTTACTCTGCTTCATAGAAGGAGATTTTGTATCAAGTATAGAAAATAATATTAACATAGTATTGCTGAAGAAACTAGAACAATTTATAAATTATACCACTGAAAAGTGAGAAACAAGAAAAATATTTACAATGTGTATTTTATAATGGAAAACTTTTATAGAAGAATTGTATGTTGTCTTTCCTATTAAATGTGTGTCTAGTTAAGTCTCATTTTATTGTTTTGCAGATTTTAAAAAGGAAAAATGGGATTCTTTGCTCAAAAATGAAAAGTGTGACCAAACCCCAACCACTTCTTTCTCACCTGACACAAAAGGGGCATCCCTTTTTAGTAACTCACCTTTAAACATTACTAAGGCAAACACTTTGAAAAAGTCATCTACAGAGTCTCAGTCTTCCTACACTTTATTTTCTCAAAGTGATGCTGAGAAAGAACATCAACTTCATGCTGCTATCAAAAACCTTTTATCAATGAGCAAAGTGAAATCAGAATATGCTGACAGTAGCGCAGATATACAAAATGGAGGAAGAGGTAACTCACAGGCTGCCCCAAACTCAACCCTAGATTTGAAAACAAATGTCACTCCTGTAAAAATAACACTGAGTAGTACTGAAGTGTCACAAACATCAGCACATTCAATTATTAGTCCAGTCCAGCAGAATGACCGAAATACACCCTTTTGTAATCCAGTTTTGAAAACCTTTGAACTTAACCATTCAGATGATGATGAAACCCTTCCTCGGCACCCTGATGTATATAGCAAACATATGAAAACAGATGATGGACCTCTGCCGTCTTCAGCTGAGAATATCAACCATGAGAAGGCTTCACAGTCCAAACAACTTACCCCAGAGATGCTACATTTTTTCAAAGGAAAGGATGTTAACACGGTTGTTGAGATTTTAACGTATCTCACTACTTTTTACCCAGCACTCAAGCGTAAGTATCAGAAGTGCTGCATACTAAACACATCTATAGCACCATTTACTTCGTAAATGGAAAGAGTCCATAGCTGCATTCATTACTTTTGGGAAATAAGAACCTGGCCACAAGGAGGAGGCTAAGACAACCCAGCCAAAGGCTTAAATACTCCTCCCACTCCCCTCATCCCCCAGTCATTCTTTGCCTTTCGGCCCAGGAGGATGGCAGAGAAGTGTCAGAATTAAATTTTTTTATTTTTGTCTCTTATCGAGGTTAGTAATCTTTGGCATGGGACAGGAGTTTAAAGTAATCCTGTCAGTCTCTCTGTGAGGTCTTGGATGAAAGTTAGAGTCCGGAGATGCATAGTTTCTTTCTTCGAAACCATCCCGACTCATATTACCAGCTCCTCAAGCAATCAGCGTTGTCGAACTTCGATTCTCTCAAGTCCATGGCGGAGGCGATGCTACTATCCATCACACTTGAAAGGCTGTGTTCCTGTTCCATGGCGTAGATTCCGGTAAGATAGTTTCATTTTACTTTATTCGTCAATGTACTGTAATGTGAATGTTTCCCGAAAGGCTACCACCTTGCGGGTCTAACTTATACATAACGGTCTCAGTGAGTCTCTTTTAGTATCTTTGGAATCAAGGTTAAATATCTCCTGAGGGGGATTATTGAACAGGGGGGGTTCTAATCATGTTTATGTGATTCAAACTGCTTATGTGTGATGTTTACTGGGCTCGTGGTTGGAACATTGAGGCCTTTGGAAGTGACGCAGCCTTTTGGTTGGGCGCGCTTTTTTTTGGACTGTACGGTTCACCTTGTGTTCGGACCTGGTTATGTTCAGTTTTTTCCATCTCCGCCTTCCCGACCGCGTGGCAAAGGAAATTTTCTAGTCCGTAGGGGTCTGGTCATAGGAGGTGGTGAGCAGGGCCGGACTGGGAAATCAGACCGGCCCTGGAAATTTCTATAGACTTGACCAGTCACGCCCCCTCCCACCCAGCCACGCCCCGTCCAGCCAAGCCACGCCCCCTCCAGCCCAGCCCTTACAAATTCTGAAACTTGCAGAAATGATGCTGCAGTGCTCCCCTCCCTCACGTATACCACTCTGCCCATGACAGAGCAGATGCCAGACCCCTTCAGTGCTGAAACATGGCAGCAATTAATGACTCAGAGGTCCCCTTCAGGGATCATCACAAAATAAGACCTTTAATATAAAGATTGATCTCATATATGTTTTGCCATTGTCAGGAGGCACAGGTAATGCAGCATGCAGGGGGGTAAGGAGCAGCACATGGGCCAGGGGGCATCAGGTAATGCAGCAGGCAGTGGGCATCATGTAATGCAGCAGGCAGGGGATGAGAAGCAGCGCAGAGGGCATCAGGTAATGCAGGAAGCGCCAGGTGAAACCTCCGCCTCCTCCTCCAGTGATGACGGCGCTTGGGCGGGGAGGGGGCTAGCAGAGGACTGAGGAGGCTCATTGTGCAGCCGCGATCACTCTGTGTCAGCCGGACTGCCGATTGGATGAGCTCTCTGCTTGGCTAGTGACACCCTGCACCGGGTCTGCAAGCTGCTAGCACCCGAGCACTGACTTTGACCACAGGAACAGCTGCAGCATCATGGACAGCTACCGCGAGAGAGGAGAGGTAGACACAGCGGGCACCTAACAGGGAGGGAGAGGGCACTGGCACCGGGAGAAGGGCACAGAGCAGGGAGAGGGGGAACAGCCGGCAGGTTCCGCCAGAGAGGGGCACCAGAGGCATTGCAGAATGAGGGTGAATAATTAGCACAGACCGCAGGACTGGACAGTGTAGTGAGCAGCACAGGGTGAGGAGCGAGGATATCTGAGGGGATTTTGGAGGCAAAAAATGACTAAATAATATAATGCCTTGTGAAGCTTGTTCACCCGAGAGAGGAGAGAGTAGTTTCAGTGTGTGACTGAAGCACAGAGTGTTAGGAGCCAGCATTCAGATCCCTTACCTGCTCTACTGCTCTCCACAGTCCACACGCTGCAGCTTCAGGCCTGGCCCACCCCTGGCCTGATGGCCTGGCCTGGCCCACCCCTGGCCTGATGGCCCAGCCCACCCCTGGCCTGATGGCCCGGCCCACCAGGATTTTTCCCGGTATCCCGGTGGCACTGGTGGCAAGTGCCCCAGCCATTGTGGGTGTTAGGTGCCGTTTTTTGTTTTACTACTTTAGTCAATATTTAAATATCCTCTATCCAGTTAGGATTCTGATGCTGCGACTGTGTTAATTTCATATTCAGTTACAGGACTATTTTGATTTCAGATTCTGTGTCCGGTGATTAAGCGGGAGTGGCCTCATTGACTCCTGTCAACCAGTTTTGTTCTGTATGCCATTTCAGAAGGGACTGTTGAGTCATCTGCCTCTAGGGGTCCTGTCCTTGGAGAGGCGAGTTCCCTACCAAATCATACTTCTGCACATGCAGGTAACCCAGTTTATGGTTCCTCCATGCAGAATGGCGTGTTTCCCCCGGAGTCCTGACATTTATTTGAGAATGTGCTTGTGCCCTATTGTCCTTGGCCTTCCGCCTTGGGGAGGGCCTCTACAGTTCTCCGCAGGGGTATCTGTCCCTGAGTGTTGTGCAGTTAGTGAATGACCCTATCGTTACCAGTTACGGTGATTTTCAGTCTGATCATTCGAATGGTGCACCTCATTAGACATGTGGTGATGAAGTAATCTCCTGATTGTCATTTATTTGAGATCTTTCCCAGTTTTGTAAGATAGGACTCCGTTTGGCTGGTCCTGCAGGTAGGCCTGTGTCTTTTTGGGCGTTAACCACTAGGTTGCCTTCTATTTTATTTATATCCAATGGGATGTCTTTTATTTGTTTTTGTTTACTTTGGAACTTTCTGTGATTGATTCTCTATTACTTCTTTGGAAGTTGTTTTGGACATGTTAGTCCTATGTTTAAAATGTCTGTTTTTTTTCTCCTACGAGGGAGAATTTACGCAGCTTGCCGGTTGGGACCCTAGGTGCAGGCTGGTCCTGTTGGGTTCATTTGGTCTTGCGGATGTTCAGACACGTGACGCTGTTCTGCTCAGCTGGTTCGGTAGAAGCACAGAGTCCTCAGGTTATCATTGTTTTTCATGTTCAACTAAGCATTCAAGAGGACCTGTGGGTCCGGTAGGCGGGAAGGTTTGTTTCAGTCCTTATAGCCTTCAGTCATAGATGGCCGGGCAGGGGAGTTTCCTGCTGCATCACTCTGACATCTGATTTCATCAGATCCTAGAGCCTCCCCCATGTGGTGGAGGGTTGGAGGGCTTAATGCCCCTTACCGCAGTTGAGCGGTTTGGCCTTCATCTTTTAGGCCTCTGGATTTGTCCTTTTGGGCTTGATCCAACAGCTTGTACAGGATAGCCTTCTAGCATGCGGAAGGTTTGCAGTTTGAAACCAGTTGCAGCTCTTCCCACCTTCCAGTAAGCTGTTTATAGTGTTTCTAGATGCAGCTTTTACTCTTTGTCGTGTACTGTCTGTGAGTTATAAGAGACCTTTGGGTCTTCTTCCATTTACTCCAGGTGAGTTAGATCTCCTTTTAGGGATCTGTGTTTCCGGGGAATGGTTATTCCCTGCGGGGACTTTGTTTAGCTCTGGGTTTTCTGGAGCTGGGTAGGCTTAGTGCCTTTATCTTCCTTGTGTCCTCTGCTTGAGCGAAGGTGATGGGGAGACCAGTCCTGCTAGTAGGATTGTTTTGACCTTGAGGTATCCCTTGGTTGTCCTGAGGCTTTGGGAAGTATCTTCATGTGACTTCTAGCCGTGCTTCTTGGGCCACCTATGTTCCCTCCTGCCTTGGCATTCAGTGTCCTCTATAGCTTGGGTATTGTTTTCCCAAAAGTAATAAATGCAGCTGTGG
Source organism: Bombina bombina (assembly GCF_027579735.1). Lineage (NCBI taxonomy): Eukaryota > Metazoa > Chordata > Amphibia > Anura > Bombinatoridae > Bombina > Bombina bombina. The sequence goes on along the minus strand of NC_069503.1, from coordinate 478,354,359 downwards.
ACTCTTTCCATTTAAGAAGAAAAACATAAATTTATTCTTACCTGATAATTTCCTTTTCTTCTGATGGAAAGAGTCCACAGCGCCCGTAATTTTATGTGGGCCGTCTTCTGGCACCTTTCACCCTGATATTTCTTCTACTGTTCCTTGTTCCTTGGCAGAATGACTGGGGGATGAGGCGAGTGGGAGGAGTATTTAAGCCTTTGGCTATGGTGTCTTTGCCTCCTCCTGGTGGCCAGGTTCTTATTTCCCAAAAGTAATGAATGCAGCTGTGGACTCTTTCCATCAGAAGAAAATGAAATTATCAGGTAAGCATAATTTATGTTTTTGTTTTGATTTACCAATTCTAGCTTTTTGTACTGCTCTTGTTTCCTTTTTATTTTGCCAATAGCAACTTCTCAGTGTAACAATGTTACTCATATTTTACATTTAGCTCTCCCTTTTTATTCAGGATCTGAGTTCAGTTTGTTGTTATCCCTTTGATCCTATGCAGTAGTTGCCCTTAAAACAATATCCTCTTAACTCCAAACATTAAAGGGACAGGAAACCCCAAACATTTCATTCATGGTTCGGATAGAACATGCAATTTTAAACAATTTACTTTTATTATCAAATATGCTTCATTCTCTTGTTATCCTTTGCTGAAGGAACAACATTGCACTACTGACAGCTAGCTGAACACAACTAGTTAGCCAATCACAAGAGACAAATGTATTCAGGCACCAATCACCAGCTAGCTCCCACTAGTGTAGGGTATGTGCATATTCGTTTTAAACAATGGATACCAAGAGAACAAATCACATTTAAAAATAGGAGTGATTTTAAGTGTCTCTGATCCTTGCAAGTTTAATTTTGACTTTATTATCCCTTTACAACGAAAGACACAAAGTTCACTTTTAGTAGAATTTATTTCTTTATTCTTAGAAATTGGGTCTAGACAGCATTTCTCAGAGGGGCCCCTCATTTCAGTGTTAGCATTTCCTTAGAGAGAAAAAACTATGGCTCTTTCCTGGACTCTGTATCCTGATTCTTCCTTGAATATATTAACAAAATTGTCTCTGTTTCATGTGTTTGCATCTTTGCAAAAGCTTTTGTGAGACCTTTCTTGCATTCCTAGTGATATAGTGCATTTTAGCGCTCCTATTCTTCATGTGGGCATCTTTGGTACTGACTCCACTATTACTTGATCATCACCACAAGAAAGTAAGAGAAATCAATACTTATACTTACAAATAAATCAGTTTATTGACGTCAAGGTGGGTTATATATAAATTATCTCCTGAAAATAGCCTTTATTTTTGTGAAAGCTTATTAGATAATTCAACAAAGTTGTCATTGTGTCTCAGATAAATGGAAACGTGATACCATATCTGTCAAAAATGTTGGCTTTATGTACCCCTTTAGAATAATAGAATACATTATAATATTTCAGGGGAATGCCAAGGGCCCCGTCTCTGTTACCATAGCCCCAGATATGCTGAAATTGTTTTCAGTAATAAATAATATTTTCAGATTGTCCTAGTTTTTTTTCTATTCTTTATTTATAATTTTCTAAATAATACATTATTAATAACCATAGTCTCACATAATTTACACTCATGCCGAATTAAAGGGACACTAAAGTCAAAATTACATTCTCTATCTGAATGATGAAAGTTTAAACAAATTTCCAGTTTACTCTTTATTATATAGTTTAAATACAGAAAGAGGGAGCGCCAGCTATAGGCTAAAGTATCAGAATAACAAAATATTAAAATATTAAAAATTCATTTATTGCATTCACATAAACTAGGGTACCCTATGTACATATAACAATTTGATTGAAAACAATTAAAAAATAGTTAGAAACAATAGAATAAGTGCCTCTCAGGAGAGAGGGGAATACCAAAACATATAAACACAAAAAATGTGTATTATAAGTCCCAAATGATATAAAAAGACTTAATGAGTGATGATAATCTTAACAAATGTCCTATGTAACAGATCCGGTGCCCTTGTGAATCCAATTACTCCTTTGTGTATGATGGGGTATCAAAGAAATCAAAAATAAAAATGGTTATCAAAAATATATATGATAAAAATAAAAAAAATAAAAATTGGAGTAAAATGAATAAAGTGAAAAAAAGTAAATATGAAATCCAATAGGATCCAAAAATTGCAGTACCTGCGAAAACCAAAAATCACATAGTGCAATAACACTAATATGAATATAAACTTAATTGAAAATAGGCTTACCCTATAGCGCTGCGGAATCTGTTGGCGCTCTACAAATAACCGATAATAATAATAATATATGTAAACTCGAGCAGTGACTACTTATAAAATGTACATCAACGGGTTTCAAAAGCTGGGCCTTTCTCAAGATGTCTACTGCTGGTAAAAGTATGGCTTAAATAGCCTATAGGGACCAATCAAGATGGGTGTAATTTCCCCCCTTAAATTGCCATTACTTGTATCATGACAACTCTCTAATGCCCTTAATAAAGATGATGGCCACTGGCTCTTTAACCTCCTGTAATTTCCCACCTTAAAATGCCATTACTTGTATCATGGCAATCCTCTAATGCCCTTAATAAAGATGGTGGCTACTGGCTCCTTTTACTTCCTGTAATTTCCCGCCTTAAAATGCCATTACATGTATCATGGCAATCCTCTAATGCCCTTAATAAAGATGGTGGCTACTGACTCTTTCACTTCCGGTTCTGGCTCTGAGGTCACAGCCGGTTACATGATGGAATTCTGGGACATGTAGTTCTGATATATAAAGAGGATATTGATTTATTGTCAATTTATACTAATATGCTCAAGTCTACATTAAATCTAAAATAAATAAAAGCTACTAGTATTAGGGATTGACCATATCGAAGGTATATACCTCTAATGTAATTCACATTGTTAATACAATAAATTTATAAATAAGAACAATAGGATAGAGTGCAGTTAAGAGTTTATACAATTGGATGAAAGGTAATGATAAAACCACATATATTTAATAGACAGAAAATCTCACTAAAAAGAAGATATTTTCTAAAACATTATAGAAATGACATTAAAAATAGTTTTATAAATAGCATTTAAAAACATTAAAAAAAAAAAACATTAGAAAACAGTGAGATGTAAAAACATTGATGATTTATACTGAGTAGAAGTAACTTTTCTCTTGTTAAGTGTATCCAGTCCACGGATCATCCATTACTTGTGGGATATTCTCCTTCCCAACAGGAAGTTGCAAGAGGATCACCCACAGCAGAGCTGCTATATAGCTCCTCCCCTAACTGTCATACCCAGTCATTCTCTTGCAAGCCTCAACCAAGATGGAGGGCGTAAGAGGAGTGTGGTGTTTTATACTTAGTTTATTTCTTCAATCAAAAGTTTGTTATTTTTAAATGGTGCCGGAGTGTACTGTTTATCTCAGGCAATATTTAGAAGAAGAATCTGCCTGCGTTTTCTATGATCTTAGCAGAAGTAACTAAGATCCATGGCTGTTCTCACATATTCTGAGGAGTGAGGTAACTTCAGAGAGGGAATGGCGTGCAGGTTTTCCTGCAATAAGGTATGTGCAGTTAATATTTTTCTAGGGATGGAATTTGAAAGAAAATGCTGCTGATACCGAACTAATGTAAGTAAAGCCTTAAATGCAGTGAGAGCTACTGGTATCAGGCTTATTAATAGAGATACATACTCTTATAAAAATGTAATATAAAACGTTTGCTGGCATGTTTAATCGTTTTTATATGTATTTGGTGATAAAACTTATTGGGGCCTAGTTTTTTTCCACATGGCTGGCTTGAATTTTGCCTAGAGACAGTTTCCTTAGGCTTTCCACTGTTGTAATATGAGTGGAAGGGGCCTATTTTGCCGTTGTTTTGCACAGCAAAAATTACAGACACAGACATCCAGCTTCTTCCTGCATGATCCAGGACATCTCTGGAGGGCTCAAAAGGCTTCAAAGTCGTTTTTGAGGGAGGTAAAAAGCCACAGTAGAGCTGTGGCAGTTGTTGTGACTGTTTGAAAAAACAAACAAACAAAAAAACGTTTTTGTCTGTTATTATTCTGTTTTGGGTATTAAGGGGTTAATCATCCATTTGCAAGTGGGTGCAATGCTCTGCTAACTTGTTACATACACTGTAAAAATTTCGTTAGTGTAACTGCCTTTTTTCATTGTTATTTCAAATTTTGACAAAATTTGTGTTTCTTAAAGGTGCAGTAACGTTTTTTATATTGCTTGTAAACTTGTTTAAAGTGTTTTCCAAGCTTGCTAGTCTCATTGCTAGTCTGTTTAAACATGTCTGACACAGAGGAAACTACTTGTTCATTATGTTTGAAAGCCATGGTGGAGCCCCATAGGAGAATGTGTACTAAATGTATTGATTTCACCTTAAACAGTAAAGATCAGTCTTTAACTATAAAAGAAATATCACCAGAAGATTCTGACGAGGGGGAAGTTATGCCGACTAACTCTCCCCACGTGTCAGACCCTTCGCCTCCCGCTCAGGGGATGCACGCTAATATGGCGCCAATTACATCAGGGACGCCCATAGTGATTACCTTGCAGGACATGGCTGCAATCATGAATAATACCCTGTCAGAGGTATTATCCAGGTTGCCTGAATTAAGAGGCAAGCGCGATTGCTCTGGGGTTAGGAGAAATACAGAGCGCGCAGATGCTGTAAGGGCCATGTCTGATACTGCGTCACAATATGCAGATCATGAGGACGGAGAGCTTCAGTCTGTGGGTGACATCTCTGATTCGGGGAAACCTGATTCAGAGATTTCTAATTTTAAATTTAAGCTTGAGAACCTCTGTGTGTTGCTTGGGGAGGTATTAGCTGCTCTGAATGACTGTAACACAGTTGCAGTACCAGAGAAATTGTGTAGGCTGGATAAATACTATGCGGTACCGGTGTGTACTGATGTTTTTCCTATACCTAAAAGGCTTACAGAAATTATTAGCAAGGAGTGGGATAGACCGGGTGTGCCTTTTTCCCCACCTCCTATATTTAGAAAAATGTTTCCAATAGACGCCACTACACAGGACTTATGGCAGACGGTCCCTAAGGTGGAGGGAGCAGTTTCTACTTTAGCAAAGTGTACTACTATCCCGGTTGAGGACAGTTGTGCTTTTTCAGATCCAATGGATAAAAAATTGGAGGGTTACCTTAAGAAAATGTTTATTCAACAAGGTTTTATTTTACAGCCCCTTGCATGCATTGCGCCTGTCACGGCCGCGGCGGCATTCTGGTTTGAGGCCCTGGAAGAGGCCATCCATACAGCTCCATTGACTGAAATTATTGACAAGCTTAGAACACTTAAGCTAGCTAACTCATTTGTTTCTGATGCCATTGTTCATTTGACTAAACTAACGGCTAAGAATTCCGTATTCGCCATCCAAGCGCGTAGGGCGATATGGCTTAAATCCTGGTCAGCTGACGTGACTTTGAAGTCTAAATTACTCAACATTCCTTTCAAGGGGCAGACCTTATTTGGGCCTGGTTTGAAGGAAATTATTGCTGACATTACTGGAGGTAAGGGTCACACCCTTCCTCAGGACAGGGCCAAAGCAAAGGACAAACAGTCTAATTTTCGTGCCTTTCGAAAATTTAAAGGCAGGTGCAGCATCAACTTCCTCCGCTTCAAAACAAGAGGGAACTTTTGCTCAATCTAAGCAGGCCTGGAAACCTAACCAGTCCTGGAACAAAGGCAAGAAAGCTAAGACAGCATGAAGGAACGGCCCCCTATCCGGCGACGGATCTAGTAGGGGGCAGACTTTCTCTCTTCGCCCAGGCGTGGGCAAGAGATGTTCAGGATCCCTGGGCGTTGGAGATCATATCTCAGGGATATCTTCTAGACTTCAAAGCTTCCCCTCCACAAGGGAGATTTCATCTTTCAAGGCTATCTGCAAATCAGATAAAGAAAGAGGCATTCCTACGCTGTGTGCAAGACCTCCTAGTTATGGGAGTGATCCATCCAGTTCCGCGGACGGAACAAGGACAGGGTTTTTATTCGAATCTGTTTGTGGTTCCCAAAAAAGAGGGAACCTTCAGACCAATTTTGGATCTAAAGATCTTAAACAAATTCCTCAGAGTTTCATCTTTCAAAATGGAAACTATTCGGACCATCCTACCCATGATCCAAGAAGGTCAGTACATGACCACAGTGGACTCAAAGGATGCCTACCTTCACATACCGATTCACAAAGATCATCATCGGTTTCTAAGGTTTGCCTTTCTAGACAGGCATTACCAATTTGTAGCTCTTCCCTTCGGGTTGGCTACAGCCCCGAGAATCTTTACAAAGGTTCTGGGCTCACTTCTGGCGGTTCTAAGACCGCGAGGCATAGTGGTGGCTCTGTATCTAGACGACATCCTGATACAGGCGTCAAGCTTTCAAGTTGCCAAGTCTCATACAGAGATAGTTCTGGCATTCCTGAGGTCGCACGGGTGGAAAGTGAACGAGGAAAAGAGTTCTCTATCCCCACTCACAAGAGTCTCCTTCTTAGGGGCTCTTATAGATTCTGTAGAAATTAAAATTTACCTGACGGAGTCCAGGTTATCAAAACTTCTAAATGCTTGCCGTGTTCTTCACTCCATTCCGCGCCCTTCGGTAGCTCAGTGTATGGAGGTAATCGGCTTAATGGTAGCGGCAATGGACATAGTGCCATTTGCGCGCCTTCATCTCAGACCGCTGCAATTATGCATGCTGAGTCAGTGGAATGGGGATTACACAGATTTGTCCCCTCTGCTAAATCTGGATCAAGAGACCAGAGATTCTCTTCTCTGGTGGCTATCTTGGGTCCATCTGTCCAAAGGTATGACCTTTCGCAGGCCAGATTGGACAATTGTAACAACAGATGCCAGCCTTCTAGGTTGGGGTGCAGTCTGGAATTCCCTGAAGGCACAGGGATCGTGGACTCAGGAGGAGAAACTCCTTCCAATAAATATTCTGGAGTTAAGAGCGATATTCAATGCTCTTCTGGCTTGGCCTCAGTTAGCAACACTGAGGTTCATCAGATTTCAGTCGGACAACATCACGACTGTGGCTTACATCAACCATCAAGGGAGAACCAGGAGTTCGTTAGAAGTCTCAAAAATAATTCGCTGGGCAGAGTCCCACTCTTGCCACCTGTCAGCAATCCATATCCCAGGCGTGGAGAACTGGGAGGCGGATTTTCTAAGTCGTCAGACTTTCCATCCGGGGGAGTGGGAACTCCATCCAGAGGTGTTTGCTCAATTGATTCATCGTTGGGGCAAACCAGAGTTGGATCTCATGGCGTCTCGCCAGAACGCCAAGCTTCCTTGTTACGGGTCCAGGGACCCAGAAGCGACGCTGATAGATGCTCTAGCAGCGACTTGGTTCTTCAACCTGGCTTATGTGTGTCCACCATTTCCTCTGCTCCCTCGACTGATTGCCAAAATCAAACAGGAGAGAGCATCAGTGATTCTGATAGCGCCTGCGTGGCCACGCAGGACTTGGTATGCAGACCTAGTGGACATGTCATCCTTTCCACCATGGACTCTGCCTCTAAGACAGGACCTTCTGATACAAGGTCCTTTCAATCATCCAAATCTAATTTCTCTGAGACTGACTGCATGGAGATTGAACGCTTGATTCTATCAAAGCGTGGCTTCTCCGAGTCAGTCATTGATACTTTAATACAGGCACGAAAGCCTGTTACCAGGAAAATCTATCACAAGATATGGAGTAAATATCTTTATTGGTGTGAATCCAAGAATTACTCATGGAGTAAGATTAGGATTCCTAGAATATTGTCCTTTCTCCAAGAGGGCTTGGACAAAGGATTATCAGCTAGTTCCTTAAAGGGACAGATTTCTGCTCTGTCTATTCTTTTGCACAAGCATCTGGCAGAGGTTCCAGACGTCCAGGCATTTTGCCAGGCTTTGGTTAGAATTAAGCCTGTGTTTAAACCTGTTGCTCCCCCGTGGAGCTTAAACTTGGTTCTTAAGGTTCTTCAAGGAGTTCCGTTTGAACCCCTTCATTCCATTGATATTAAACTTTTATCTTGGAAAGTTCTGTTTTTGATGGCTATTTCCTCGGCTCGGAGAGTCTCTGAGCTATCTGCCTTACAATGTGATTCTCCTTATCTGATTTTTCATGCAGATAAGGTAGTTCTGCGTACCAAACCTGGGTTTTTACCTAAGGTGGTTTCTAACAAGAATATAAATCAAGAGATTGTTGTTCCATCATTGTGTCCTAATCCTTCTTCAAAGAAGGAACGTCTTTTACATAATCTGGACGTAGTCCGTGCCTTGAAGTTTTACTTACAAGCTACTAAGGATTTTCGTCAAACATCTTCCCTGTTTGTCGTTTACTCTGGACAGAGGAGAGGTCAAAAAGCTTCGGCAACCTCTCTTTCCTTTTGGCTTCGGAGCGTAATACGCCTAGCCTATGAGACTGCTGGACAGCAGTCCCCTGAAAGGATTACAGCTCATTCTACTAGAGCTGTGGCTTCCACCTGGGCCTTTAAAAATGAGGCCTCTGTTGAACAGATTTGCAAGGCCGCGACTTGGTCTTCGTTTCACACCTTTTCCAAATTTTACAAATTTGATACTTTTGCTTCTTCGGAGGCTGTTTTTGGGAGACCGGTTCTTCAGGCAGTGGTTCCTTCCGCTTAATCCTGCCTTGTCCCTCCCATCATCCGTGTACTTTAGCTTTGGTATTGGTATCCTACAAGTAATGGATGATCCGTGGACTGGATACACTTAACAAGAGAAAACATAATTTATGCTTACCTGATAAATTTATTTCTCTTGTAGTGTATCCAGTCCACGGCCCGCCCTGTCCTTTTAAGGCAGGTCTAAATTTTAATTAAACTACAGTCACCACTGCACCCTATGGTTTCTCCTTTCTCTCTTTGTTTTCAGTCGAATGACTGGATATGACAGTTAGGGGAGGAGCTATATAGCAACTCTGCTGTGGGTGATCCTCTTGCAACTTCCTGTTGGGAAGGAGAATATCCCACAAGTAATGGATGATCCGTGGACTTGATACACTACAAGAGAAATAAATTTATCAGGTAAGCATAAATTATGTTTTTTTGTTTCTTTTAAGCATACTTATATATGCTCAAAAACCACAGTGCGCTACTGGGAGATAGCTGCTGATTGGTGGATATACACACATTTCTCTTATCATTGGCTCACCAAATATGTTCAGCTATCTCAAAGTTGTGCATTGCTGCTCCTTCAACAAAGGACACAAGGAGAATGTAGCGAATAATAATTATAATAGAAGTAAATTGGAATTTTGCAAACAAAAACAGGGGAGACACATGGTACTAGTAGTACTAAACTAGACAGCAATAGATTCACTCATGATTGTATTGCATACGTGTAAGCGTGCAGATAAAGCAGGCTGGATTCTCAGTCATTCAGTAGACTTTTACCCCGCAAATCACTGACTGACGTGTTAGCAGTCCTTTAACCAGCTAATAGACTTGATGTGGGGATAATGGATACATATAGAAAGTAGATAAAGTTAAAATATTTTTATTAAAACCAAATAAAAAACATAATAACAAGCAACATGTTTCCTCAGGCTTGTAGAGACTAGAAAACCTACTTTCTTTTTATAGAAAAACAAATTCTGCATCACTAATCATAACATTAAAAACACCTGTTTGGAGACCTGGCTAAAAAGAGACCACCTCTAGATTCTCATTGGGCAATACAATGTTGAAATATAAAATAACACAAAGATCCAATGATTCGTATATGTCATAATTAGTTTGCAAATATATAAAAGAAAAACAAGCCCAGTATAAGATCTAATATGTTTAAAAAACAAACACAATCAAATGTGCTAAATCGCGTAGTTCTTGGAATAAATGAATACACCAGCCCATATAGGAAGAGCATCCAATAACACAATGATGATCTGCAATAATGGGATAAATGAATTAACTGGGAATAGAGCAGTGACATTGTGTGAAATAGTGGTAATGTGAAAAGACCTAATTTCTTAGATACAGGTTGTGAGAGTCCACAATCCAGTACTCCTGGCAATTACTCTTTTCTACCACTAGGAGGATGCAAAGATTCCCAAACCCCAAGAGCCCTTAGCACTCATTGTACCTGTGAGTTTATTTTAAAAGATTCAAAAATCCCTTATAGCTGTTAGTTTTTCGCACATGTTTTCCTTATACTGATGGACGTTATCTGCCCTTCGAATGTAATGTCTCCTGCTTTGTTTTGCAGTTCAGCTTAGTACATATTGTACCTGTGAGTTTATTAAAAAGATAATTTGGAGGGAGTGATTTCCATTCCTCAAGAGCATTTTAAGAGGGTTATAGTGTTTATTGCATTGCTTTGTCATATGCTATAATGGAGCAGCCTGATTCTGTACCTGAGAAACTGAGTCCCCTGAACACCTTTCTACTATTATTAGGTGTGCTTATTGTCTAAAAGCTCAGGTGCCTTCTCCAACTTATTCATGTGACTTGTGTAGAATTATTAATGCAATCAGACCAACCTTATGCTGTTTCGTAAGTTAGTAGAATATATCACAAGGTCTGGAAGGCCTTTATTTCTTAGTGTGTAGAGCATGTTTTTTCCTAGCATTCTTTCAGAATTCCTAGGATTTTGCAGTTCTTATAGGATTGTCTGGATAAGGGCCTATCTGCCAGTTCACTGAATTAGCAGATTTCTGCTCTTTTAGCTTTGTTCCATATGAAGATTGCTAATCTTCCTGATATTCCTAGTTTTGCTCAGGCTCTGGTCTTTATTTGGTGTTAAGAATTTTGCAGGCTCCTGCTTTTAAACCTATGAATAAGGTGGATATTAAACTGCTTTCTTGGAAAGTGTTACTTCTTTTGGCCGTCTCTTCTGCAAAAGAGTTTCAGTTATCTGCTCTTTCTGTTGATCCTCATCTGATTTTTCATCAAGATAAGGCAGTTTTCCTACAACTATAGCAGAGAGATTGCTGTTCCTTCTTTGTGTCCTAATCCCAAGAATGCTTCAGAGAGATCTTTGCATACTTTGGGCGTTGTTAGGGAATTTAAATATTACATTGATGCTACTAAGGACTTTAGACAAACTTCTAGTTTGTTCATTCACTTTTCTAATGCTAGAAAAGGTCCGAAAGTTTCTTCTTTGGCCTTCAAGAATTATGCTCCAGTTGACCAGATTGCATACTTGGTTTTCTTTGCATACTTTTTCAAAATTCTACAATTTTGATGTTTTTGTTTCTTCTGAAGCAGCCTTTGAGACAACTGCCTGAAAAATTCTCCTACCAGTTAGTTTTTTTGCCTTTTTGATTTATTTTAAGTGGATTTTATTTCTTAGTAAAAAAAAAGTTTTTAAATCCAACCATTTGTGAGTCATTATTTGTGGACTCCACAGTTTGGGTATTAGTTCCTAGGAGTAATGGACCGTGGACTCTCACCACCTGTATGAAAGAAAACATAGTTTGTTTACCTGATAAATTTATTTATTTCACTGTGGTTCATAAGACCCCACCCTGTGTTTTTTTTGGAGGAGTTTCTTTTCTTACAAACATCCTCTTTTTTTTTCCCTGCTCCTTTAATTTTTTTCTTTTATTTATTTTCCTATCTCATTTTGTTTGGCTATACGTTAGACTGGGGTACCTCTGAGGTGGGAGAGATTTTAAAGAGCTCTTGGTGTTTGGGAATCTTTGCCTCCTCCTAGTGGTAGAGAAGAGTAATTCCCCAGAGTAATGATCATGGACTTTCAACACGATGAAAGAAATTCATTCATCAGGTAAGCATAATTTTTTATTTTTTTGTCTAATTTAATCTTCTCATATCCTTTTTATATAATAACATAGATAACATTTGTATGGGATACAATATTTTCGGTATTGTTATTTTGATAATATTCTACCAGTTAGAGAAATTTGCTAACATTGTCTATCTTTTAAGATCCTATGTCATATCTTGGATTAATTTTTTCGTATGTAATTTATACTATTCTAAATAAATAATTAAAATAGCCCATGACTTCCTTCAAACCATGATTATGTTTTGACATAAAACACAAAACCTGTTCTTTTGCGATTTTAGAAAGAGCATAACATTTAAAAAAAAAGTTTCTAAGTTATTTCTATTATCAAATTTGCTTAGTTCTCATTGTATTCTTTGTTAAATAGATACCTGGAAGAAGAGTATAAAGTTTTTATTATATTTATAACCAAAATAAAAAAATTCTATGGCTGTGAATAGATGATCCCATATAATGATTTTTCCACACAGTTATTTTAATAGAAGGATATAGAACTTATTTTACTGAATTTTTATATTTTTGATTTCCAAATAATTGTAAAATTAGTAAAACTTTTCTAACATTATTTCCTGAATGTCTCCCATTTAAAAAAACCTGTTTGGTCTGATGATTACTAGTAATGTATTTTGCAATAATTCTGGTGAAATTATAATCTGTATTTAACAATGCTATAGGTTTGTATGAGTCCAATCAATCTGATGCTTTGTTGAGTTTTAGTATAAGACAAATTTTATAATTGATAAAATTATGATTGAGTTGTGTTTTTCAATTTTAAAAATAGTTATATAAGTGAACCAGATGTGGGGTTATGGATTGGCCTAGGTTTTTATGTTTGGCATAAACATGCTACTCCAGAGAGATTATATTTAAAAATATCCAATTCAAAGATTCAAAATCTTTTTCTGTGTTTGTCTGATGTCAGTTTTAGAGCAATTTGATTGGTTTGAGTAAAATGACTGATTGCTTCTATTGTATTAGCTTACTTCCTTGCCCAGTACAAGACCAACTCTATATGTGTTAAATGAGGAAGGGCAAGCTTGTGACCAGACAGTACCATCCCCAATCTAGACACAGCTATTCCCCCTTATCTGTAAAGAATTCACTATGTGCGCTGCTATATCTATCTAATTATATAAATATATAATATGTATCTGGTCAATTTGATAAAGTTTAACCTTATTTCTGTTCCCTGATAATTAGCTAACAAACTGGACCAATCTTAGCACACAGATGCCTGTTTACAGCCCTACTAATTATTAGGGGGTTTTAGTACAATTAAATCCATTAAACTTCAAATACTCTTACAGTGGTACAAATAGGATGTACCTTATGACTGACTTCTTCCTATACAAGTATGCATGATATATAAAACAGATGTAATGATTTAAATGTGATGTTATGTTAAATTTAAAGGAAAAATGTATCTGTCAGGAGTTTGACATTTTATGCTTTCTGTTTTAGGTCATTTTAACATGACTTTTTATTTTTGTCTCTCTTTAGAGGTGAATCTTGAAATATTTGCAAGAATACTCAGTGAAGTTGGAAACTTAGATTGATCCCATGAGATGCACCAATAATGTTACTGGAAGAAGACGTGTGCATATATTCTGAAAACATTTTAAGCAAAGAGTTAAATTTTCATAAAAGAGTGATATTGTTTAAGTATTTAATTTCAAGAATACATTGTTTGCTTGTTGTTTTTTTTATTTAATGGAAGTCAAGAAATTCAGAACAATAGTGCTGACATATTGCTTTTATTATACAGTTTTAGGATGACATTTTACATTTAGTTGTATACCAGTTTATTATCAATGTATGATCATTTTTTTATTTTTGTTTCACATTCACTTTGTTCTTACAATTATTCTTTCAAATCTTCTTGCAAACAATATTGCAGCTAAATCAAGAATTCGATATTAAGAAACATACTTGGTTTGGTACCTAGATTCTCCTAAATTCTACTTTTTCCAACATTGCTGATTGGGATGTCTTGCATATGTTGCATCTTATCTTGAAACTTATACACAAGGTAATTGGAAGAGTACATGTGGTACCACATATGAATTACTAATGGTGTGAAAGCGTTAGCAAGGACTGAGAATGGAAAATAAGTTGATAAAACCTATCTATCCTATAAAAAAAAAAAATCTCCCTGACCACCTATTTTTGTTCTGGCTCCCCATCCCAAAAAATAAATCTATAAAATAAGAAATGTGTCATTTAATTTATATGCATTTGTTCACACTTTCAGGGGCGGACTGGGCCGGGGGGCGGGGGGGCAATTGCCCCCTGGGCCTCTTTGATGTAGTGTGAAATGGGCCGCAGGCAAGCCTGGCTGAAAAAAATAAGTGAAAGTGTGTTGGCTATGCGCTATCTGACTCTGAACTAATAAAATTTATTTAATTCCAATCCTGAGTTTTTAAATAATTAATAGTGCAACTGATACTTTTTAAATAATGTCTGTCATGATCGATGTGACATATACACTACAGAGATCATGCAGATGATCATGATAATAAATGCGATGAATGATGCGACCGCATGGCCGGGCCGGCAGTGTGGCTGATCAGGGCAGGGGCAGTCACTGTGTCAGACCCAGAATGATGATTGATCATCAGATCAGCATCATCAGTGGCACAGTGCCGCACTGCCGCCACTGTCGACCCGGGGTGGGCCTCAGCCTCACGCTCTCTCAAGTCCTCAGTGCAGCGCATCCTGACTCCTCCTCCCTTCCGGCGTCTTCTCGAGTCCCAGCAGCAGCTGCGCATTGTATTTGCAGCTGCGTACTACAGCCCAGCCACGCGGGAAGATCACAGTGAGTACTCGTGACTGTCTGAGCTGACTGAGTCAGGGAGAGTGCTGAGAGAAGCAGCGTGTGGCAAGATATTACTAGGCTGCTGCTGCCTGCCTGGCTGGCTTGCTATTAATTTAAGGCTGGTGCCGTGGTTGGTGGACTGGGGACTTGGGAGGTGATGGTGTCTGACTGTCTACTCTGTGGTGAGTGTGAGCATCACAAATGAATGAAGTAAATGTTATGTAACCACAGTGAGTGGGATAACTGGGATTTAAGACTTTTTCTGCCACAGAATTTGGAAGAGAAACAAAGCAAGCAAGCAAACAATGACAATCTGTGGCAGAAAAAGTGTCTTAAATAATCCCAGTTATCCCACTGGTTCAGATATTAGAAGTCTAATCAGGACAGGGAGGGAAAAAAAATATGTCTTGCTGTAATAGGGCAAATTTAAAAAGGGTGATTAGAGAAACAAAGCAAACAATGACAATCTGTGACAGAAAAAGTGTCTTAAATCCCAGTTATCCCACTGGTTCAGATATTAGAGGTCTAATCAGGACAGGGAGAAAAAAATATGTCTTGCTGTAATAGGGGCCAGGGCAAATTTAAAAAGGTGGGTGATTGGAAGAGAAACAAAGCAAGCAAACAATGTCAATCACCCTTTTTAAATTTGCCCTGGCCCCTATTACAGCAAGACATATTTTTTCTCCCTGTCCTGATTCGACTTCTAATATCTGAACCAGTGGGATAACTGGGATTTAAGACACTTTTTCTGCCACAGATTGTCATTGTTTGCTTTGTTTCTCTAATCACCCTTTTTAAATCTGCCCTATTACAGCAAGACATATTTTTTTTCCCTCCCTGTCCTGACTTATACTATATCTGAACCTGACCTTGGGAAATAATTTATAACTAGTCAGTCTGTGGACATAGAACAAAAGTGCATTATGGGAAGATCAAGATCTGCTTAACAGAACTGTAAGAATCTGAGAGTCTGGTTTTGGTTGCAGAGAAGGGTTAACTCCAGGCAGATCTTGCATTGCCTGCAACTGAGTACAGTTATTAAAAAAAAAAACTGTTATTAGCAAACATGATGACATCATCATCACAAATCACACAATAATTCACCAGGCAGAGTAGTCAATATAATAATCCAGTGGAATGGATTACATTATATTTATTAATACATTATAGCATAATTGCTGCTGGATGGTGCATCAGGCTCTATAATGGCTGAAAATCTATCAATGGATGAAAATCAATCAAGGCTAATTACTGCCTATTTGTTTTTCTGCAGGCTGCAGCAATGCCATGGGCTTTATTTTTTTCTTGCAATCTTGCTGCTGACCCTAGAGACCTCACCTGATCTTGATTAGTGATTAATACTACCACCAATACCCCTTGTTTTAAAAAAAATAAATGTCTGTTAACTGTTAAGCAATGTAGGTGAAAGTAATCCTAAGTATAATGATATACATATCATGCTACACATTGATTGCTACATCACTAGTAGTACAATGGGTTTGGGGTGGGTGGTATATACAACAGATATGCACCACTTATCTATGCAGTGTGATGGATGATGATCATGTTATGTTGGTTTAGATTTGCTATATAAAGTTTAATTTATTTATTTTTAAAAATTGTATTTTCTATCTGAATCATGAAAGACAAAAATTGGTTTTCATGTCCCTAGTTCTAAGAGATTATAATTAGTAGCCTTATATTTACCCTTAGTATCTTGGTTGTTAAATCTGACTGAAGACTTCAATTATACAGGCAATTATTCTGATATTACAGTCAAGTCATAGAATAGAGATTCCAGAGTTTGATTTAATATAAGGATTGCATAAGTTAAGTTTAAAATTACTAATAAGCAATTTAGCTAATTTGATTGAGATTAGTATGTAAACAATATTTGACAAGTAAAGAGTTTGAAATAATGAACATGCATTAGGCAATAAGATTTTTTTTTGTGGGGGGGGGGGATTGGGATGGATGATCATGGATCCTTTAGTGTGTGATAATTTTGTTCATTTATAATATATTGATATTTATATTTTCTTTGTGTGGCCTTGTCTTGATCATAAGGTTTAACTTTATCTTGTGAAATTACTTGTGTATAAGCACATCAATTATTTATGCATTTTGCATAAAGCTGTTAAAGTGAAGGTACAATACATATTGGACTAATTTGGAGATCTATATTTTCAGTAGCTGGTTCAATTGTGCGTGTGTATATATATATATATATATATATATATATATTTTAGTGTGTGCCTGCACGCATTTGTCTCTTATTGGCTAACACGATGTGTTCAGCTAGCTATCAGTAGTGCAATGCTGTTCCTTCAGCAAAGGATAACAAGAGAATGAAGTCATTTTGATAATGGAAGTTAATTTGAAAGTTGTTTGACATTGTATGTTCTATCCAAATCATTAAAGAAAATTTTGGGGTTTCCTGCCCCTTTAATGTTCCTTTTAGTAATTAATATATTTACACTAATTATATGATTATCTTGAACAAATTTTAGCTTTCAAATAAGGAGTGTAAATAGACATAACTTTGAAATTATCAGAAAAATAAAATCTACTACTCATAACTCATTTGAAGTTCAGACTAAGTGGTATTTTATTGTCTTGTTATCATGCATTTGTTGATTATGCAAATCTGCTGTATTGACTGGTCCTTTATTAAGTATGCATATGTGGAGGGGCATTGAAGAAACAGGGGGCCTTGGGGCAGCAGAGAGGGTAAATCCGTCCCTGACGTGCACCTTTTCTTTGCATTTTGTTTGTGATTTATTGACAGAATTTCCACATTGAGTTTTAAATTTGGATATGTGCTATAAAGACCTTTTACCTGTGCTAATTGTTACTCCCTATTATTTGTTTGATGTTCAGCAGACAGTTTAGTAAAGTTCATTCTATATTGATAAAAATGGAGAGCAAACCATCAAAAAGTAAGGAAAAAGGTGGCGGGACAGGAATAGGTGGGCGGGTGCGGGAAGGAGGCGGGTAGGGGGTCGAGTTGCTGCACCATGGGCCTCTGGGTTGTACTTTCCCCCTGGGCCAAAAGTTGCCAGTCAGCCCCTGCACACTTTACAACAAATCCATTTATTAAATGAATTGGGTTATTACATGCCAAACCTATATCGATTATGACTGCATACTCCAAATGTTTTAAACAAAATTATACTTTCTTTCATGTAATTGGCCATGATCTAGTGACGTATGGGATATACAATCCTACCAGGAGGGGCAAAGTTTCCCAAACCTCAAAACGCCTCTAAATACACTCCTCACCACACCCACAATTCAGTTTTACAAACTTTGCCTCCTATGGAGGTGGTGAAGTAAGTTTGTGCTTAGATTCTACGTTGATATGCGCTTCTCAGCATTTTGAAGCTCGATTCCTCTCCAGAGTACAGTGAATGTCAGGGATGTGAAGGGATTATCACCTATTGAATGCAATGGTTTGTCTCACGGGAGATCTATTTCATAGGTTCTCTGTTATCGGTCGTAGAGATTCATCTCCTACCTCCCTTATTCAAATCGACGATATGCTCTCATATTCCATTACCTCTACTGATAACTGTTTCAGTACTGGTTTGGCTATCTGCTATATGTGGATGGGTGTCTTTCGGTAAGTATGTTTTCTTTACTTAAGACACTCTCAGCTATGTTTTGGCACTTTATGCATTAATATAAAGTTCTAAATATATGTATTATACATAAACCTGACTCATGGCAAATATAAGTACATTTCCTTTTGCAGACTATCAGTTTCATATTTGAGAGAAAACATATTTAGGTATTTTTCTTACCTGGGGTATACTCTTTTCACAATTGACTGCTTATTCATTAAAGTTTGCGGGCCAAATTAGGCTCACGAGGGCGCAAAATGGCAAAATGTATTGCGTCATTTTTGGCGCAAGATTTTTTTTTGGTGCGAAGGTACGTCCGATGACGCAAATTCGTCATTTCCGGCATCTTAGTTAATGCCGAGTTCCTTGCACAAGGTTGCGTCTTCAATGACGCGAGAGTGTCATTTCCATATGATGTTAGCGCCAAAAAATATTCAGTTTGCGTTGTTCGTCATACTTGGTGCCAACCAATTTCATTATTTTAAAGTGAAGGTAAAGTTAACTATATATAACAATATAATAACACTTGTCACACAAATTGAATATGAGTTTCATTCATCACTTTTTGTAATTGTAATTATACAGAAAGTTATTAACGTTTTTACTCACAAGTTTTAGATAATGAAATTCAACCGTAAAATTATTAATTTTTTTTTGCTAGGGTCACGTTTTATTTTTAGCCTATTGAAATGCTGGCCGTTAGGCGGCTGTCAGACAACGTCATCCGCCTCTCATATGATATGCGCATGCGTTAGTAATGTGCCATTGTTCAGTGCGATACAAGCGCGCTCCTACTTTGCATCCAAAAATTGACGCCTGCGCACGAGAACTTTGCCAACTACCATACCTTTGCAACTGAAACGCAGTGCCTTTTGGGTTTTGTAGTTCTCTTCCTGTTAGCGATCCTAGGTGAAAGCGGATGGGACCATTTAACAGCCCTGAGACAAGTGGCTGCGGATTTGTGTTAGGTTATACTGAGACGCCGGTGTTCTGGTACATCATGTAGGAGGACAGTAGTGCCACCAGGGTTACCATAGGCCAGTAAGCATATGCGCATGCGCAGTTCATTGGATCCTCGTGAACGCGCATTGTTGTGACGTATAGAGCGGGTGGGACCACTCTATATGTCATTGTCAGTAAAACAAGGAAATGGCTGTTGGGAGGAGTCAGGGACCAAACGGTAGGGAAAAATAAAAGTTATTTATTATATATTTATATAATCATTTGGGGGAAATAGTTAGCGACTGACTTATTTAGAACATGACTAACTCATTAGAGTGTACAAATATGTAAAACTTTACCTTCACTTTAAGCCCCATTCCTAGATGCCTCTTGCCTTTTTTCAAAGTCAGAGGGCTATGCTGTTTGCATTTTTTTCCCATTCCTGAAACTGCCATATAAGGAAATTGATAATTTTGCTTTATATGTTGTTTTTTCTCTTACATTTGCAAGGTGTCTCAATCTGATCCTGTCTCAGAAATCACTGTTGGAACCCTGCTGCATTATAACAGTTCTATCAAAGCTAAGTGCATTTGTTGTAAATTTGTGGATTATATCTCCAGCTGTGGTATGTAATAGTTGTCATGAATAAGCTTTTACCTGCAGAGAATGTGTCCATCAGTAATAATACAATGCCTGTTGTCCCTTCAACATCTAATGTACATGATATACCTGTGAATATAAAAGATTTTATTGCTGATGCGATTCAGAAGGTCTGCCAATCCAGTCTTCTAATAAACATTAAAGGTCTTTTAAAACTTCTCATAAAGTTGATGAAATTTCAAATGACGGACAACATACTGAATTATCCTCCTCTGATCAGGATCTATCTGATTTAGAAGACCCTACCTCTGATATTGACACTGACAAATCTACTTATTTATTTAAAATGGAGTATATTCGTTCCTTGTTAAAGAGGTGTTGATTACATTGGATATTGAGGAAACTATTCCTCTTGATATTAAAACTAGTAAACATTGTGAATTCTGTTTATAAAACGTCCTGTGGTTACTCCAGAGGTTTTTCCAGTTCCTGATGCTTTTTCTGATATGGTTTCTAAGGAATGGAATAGACCTGGTACTGCTTTTATTCCTTCTTCAAGGTTTAAAAAATCGTATCCTTTGCCAGCAGTTAGATTGGAGTTTTGGGAAAAGATTCCCAAAGTTGATGGGGCTTTTTCTACTCTTGCTAAACGTGCTACTATTCCTATGGAAGATAGTACTTCTTTTAAAGACCCTTTAGATAGGAAACTTTAATCTTATCTAAGGAAAGCTTATTTATATTCTGGATTTATTCTCAGGCCTGCCATTTATATGGCTGATGTTGCAGCTGCATCAACTTTTTGGTTGGAAAGCTTAGCGCAACAGGAAATGGATCCTGGTTTGTCTAGCATTGTTCACTTGCTTCAACATACTAATCGTTTTATCTGTGATGCCATTTTTTGATATCATCAAAATTGATGTTAAATCTATGTCTTTAGCTAGAAGAGCTTTGTGGCTCAAATATTGGAATGCTGACATGGTATCTAAGTCTAGATTACTGTCTCTTTCTTTCCAAGGTAATAAATTATTTGGTTCTTAGTTGGATTCGATTATTTCAACTGTTACTGGGGGAAGGGAGTTTTTTTTGCCTCAGGATAAAAGACCTAAGGGTAAATCTAAAGCTTATAACCGTTTTCGTTCCATTCGACAAAATAAGGAACATCAACTTAATCCTTCCCCGAAAGATTCTGGTTCCAATTGGAAACCAAAATGAAGATAGGATCCCACAAGAGATACGTTAAAAGTGAAATTTTATTGACAAAAGTTTAAAATCGCCAAACATAGGCTGGAGGGTGCAACTGGACAAACGGGGTGTGAGCGTGATACCAATGGCTTACATGTTTCGGCAATCGGCCGTAATCATAGCCTTAGGTGTCACAGTTGTGAATTACTTTAAAACCAGAGGATACATTCTAATAGGTTAAAACCTAAAGTATAAAGCACGCCCATCACAACAACCTAACATTAAGTTAACCCCTTACACTAATACATAGCTTATGTCATACAGAAAATTGAAGAAGTTAAAGATGGAATCTGAAATATAAAGTGCAAATTTGATAGAAAATACATGCATAAATATATATATACATACAGAAGTAGTTATACAATATAATATTACTAGCATAGCAAACACTAGAGATACAATTAAAATCTCATAAGTGTATCACATACTTTAAGATATATAAAAAATGCAAAATATTCAAAAACACAAGATATGCAAAATATTAGATGAAGAATAGGACATCAAAAATCCAAACAAGTCAGATACAAAATTACAATAATAGTTGTGTTAAACACATAAGCACCTAACAAATCAAATGTATATGCTAAACTTATGAAAGCATGAAGCACCATTAATAGAGTAGGTGATTAGTTAGCAGAGGATAAAGGATGTACTGACAATGTAAAATTAGTTGTTACGAAACTATATGTATATGGGTGAAAAATAAATACATACAAGTGTATACAAAAATATAAATATTTGGAAGTTAGAAATACACTATAACTGAGGGCGAGATAGGATAATTCTGAAAGAGAGCAAAAAGGACATAGAGGTTCACTCCCAAAAATTAATCCGGTCATATTTGTAATTTAAACCTAATGGGAGTCTGGTTTTCAATACAAAAATCCAATGAACCTCACGTTTGGCCAAAATGTTCTCCAGATTATCCCCTCGGTTTGGTACCCGGGCTTTCTCAATAGCTGCCCACCTAAAAGAATTGAGACTACAATCATGTTTAGTGGCAAAGTGTTGAACTAAGGGCATAGTTGATGTACCCCTAGAAATAGTTGAAAAATGCTCCCTGATACGGGAATTGATGTCCCTTGAGGTTAATCCAACGTATTGGACATTACATTTAATGCATGAAATCAGATAGATTACGTCCATACTCTTACAATTGAGGCAAGACTTTATGGGGTACGTTTGGCCAGTCACTGACAAAGTAAATTCAGAGGTCACTTGTGCATAATCGCATGGTTTGCACTTGCGATGACCGCACTTCAACATGCCCAGATGTTTAAGCCAAGAGCTAGATGGACGTGTTGTCTGTTTAAGTTGGGTGGGTGCTAAGATGGAAGCAAGTGTTGGACATTTCTTGTAGGAACACCTGATTCCTTCTCTAACAGTCTCTACAAGTTTATCATCGGCAGCCAGAAGAGGGAAATGTTTCTTGATAATACTGCAGATTTGTGGGTATTGAGCACTGAAAGTTGTTACAAAGTGAACCCCATTAAATCTGTCTGCTTTACCAAGAGGCTTATCCTCTAATAAGGTGTCCCTCTCAAGATTATCTACTTTGTTTTTGGCTTCCGCAATATGACTGCATGCATATTTCCTCTCTTTGAGTCTAGTCTCTACCAACTTAGCCTCCTGCACATAGTCCATTTGTCTGCTGCAGTTCCTTTTCAATCTGACAAACTGTCCTTTAGCTACTGCATATGAGGTATTCTTAGGGTGACAACTGGAGGTGTGCAGGAGGGTGTTGCCAGAGATAGGCTAACGATATACTCTGATATGGATGGACCCTTCTACATTCCCCATAAGGCATAAATCTAGGCAATTAATGCTGATGGAATCTGAAGTATAGGTAAAACTTAGATTTAAATTGTTATAATTCAGCTTTTCCATAAAGGAAACAATATCAGAATGGGGACCAGACCAAATCAAAAGAAGGTCATCTATATATCTTTTATAAAAATGTATATGAGACCTAAAGGGGTTGCTATCTCCAAAAATGCTATCCGTCTCCCATTTGCCTAGATACAGATTGGCATATGAGGGGGCATACTTAGCCCCCATAGCGGTACCGCACTTCTGGAGATAGTAGAGCCCCTCAAAAGAAAAGAAATTATGCGTTAGCAATAATTCTAATATACGTACAATGTATATCTTAAAATCTGTTGTGTAGTTAGTGAATTTCCTGAGAAAGTATTCTACTGCCTCAATGCCTTTAGAATGGGGAATAGTAGAGTATAATGAGACAACATCCACTGAAATCCAGCTAAAATGAGCTTCCCACTTAAAGTCTGCCAAAAGTTTAAGTATGTGTTTAGAATCTCTAGTGTATGAAGGGAGAGCACTGACCAGAGGTTGTAAGATAGCATCTAACCACTGGGAAAGTCGTTCTAATAGCGAGTCAACACCGCTAACTATAGGACAACCCTTTACATTTAATAAGGACTTGTGGACCTTTGGAAAAAGGTAGAACATTGGGATCTTGGGGCAAGTAACATTGAGAAAAGACGCAGTATTTTCATCAAGAAATCCATGTTCAACACCATCATCTAAAATGTCCACCAAAAGTCTCCTATAGTCACTTGTAGGGTTTCTGTCCAAAGTAGAATAATCTAGCGGGTTATTCAATTGTCGTAAAGCTTCAGATACATAATCAGCACGATTCATGACTACAATAGTGCCCCCTTTATCTGCCGGGCATATGACTAGATTATCATTCTGTTGTAGGGACCTAAGAGCCTTTTGTTGTCTTTTAGGCAGATTATGTGTAAGTTGTCTGAATTATCTTTTAAAATTTGAAGATCAGCCTCAACTCTAGAATGAAATGTCTCAACAACAAGGCCCCTACTGTGAATGGG
Source organism: Bombina bombina (assembly GCF_027579735.1). Taxonomy (NCBI): domain Eukaryota; kingdom Metazoa; phylum Chordata; class Amphibia; order Anura; family Bombinatoridae; genus Bombina; species Bombina bombina. Next base: position 478,330,532 of record NC_069503.1, on the reverse strand, counting down.
ATAAAATCTGGATTTATTTTTGAAAGAGGTTCCACTATTCACATAACCCGAGATGGTCTCAGTTTCAGATGCCAGGTTCTGAAGCGAGATGACATCACAGACTTCTGCAAACGTCTGAAATTCAGGTATAGGAACAGTGGGATCACTTACATCTTCCACGTGGGATGATGGTGAATCAGAGTAATATTTTTTAAGAGTAATTTTACGAATAAAACGATTGATATCTATCATCGTTTGAAACAGGTCAAATTGAGCTGTAGGTGCAAAGCCTAATCCTAGGCCTAATAAATCTATTTGATCCTTAGTTAATTTAACTGATGATAGATTAGTAACATTGTTTATTTGTATTTCATCTGAGTGCGATTGCCTCTCAATTGATACCACTCTTGGTTGGCTTGATTGGTCGTATGTGTCCCTCCCACTCCCTGCGGTAGCTGACCCAAGGGAAAAACCTGATCCAATATTGACTGTTCTTGTATATTGGAATTCACTGTATAAATACCAGTAGGCTCAGTAGATGTACCAGTGGGAATATATTTAGAGCTCATATTAGTGGAATTGTTTTTTTCCTTAGGTCTAGCCCCTGTTTGTGATGGTATGGGGGTCATAATAGCCGAGGTTGGTGTATTTTTCAAAATTCCTGATTGTAGATTGGAAATAGTGTTAGCATAGGTAATTGTGCCAGTGTTATCCTCCATACCAGATGCGTTTTCCTCAGAGGATCTATCAGTATCAATGTCTGAAAAAGTGACTTGTTTAGACTGTCTATTTCTGTTTCTGCGATTCCCTCTGCGATTTTTAGACTGTGGTAAACTACGTCTATAATCAAAACGTTGTTTTCTACTCCAGATATAAACAGAGTTTTTTTAGATAATCAGTTTTATCTCTTATAAGTTTAGTATGTTTATTCTCCATAATTACCTGCAGTATATTATCAAATTTGAAAAAATCTTGGTCTGAACTACGTGTGTTTAGTTCTGTTTGGAGGCCATCAATTTCTGCCTTGATATCATTTAAATGTTGCGTTCTATAATGTATCAATAATCACATCAATTGCAGTGAACACTCAGACAGAACATTATTCCATGCATTAACAAAGTCTTTATCATTAACATCCACCTCAAAGGTGGGAAATTTGTATATTCTTAATCCTCTTGGGATCATTTTGGCTTTTATATATGATTGGAATCTCCAAATGTCCCACTGTGCTTTTGTTTCTTTGAATAATAAAGCCTCCCTCGAATCAAGCAAAGTACTTAATGACAATGTTCCTTTGTCATCAGAATTTTTTTTCTCGCAGTCCATTCCAGGATTAGTGTGTGCTATTGCTGGCATAAGGGAGAAAAATTGTTGCACTGGACCCTCCATGTTTAAAATCAGAATATTGTATGGAATATACACAAAACAGAGATAAAATTCTCACAGAAGTTCCTCAATTAGAGATACAACTTGCAAATAAGAGCTACCAGGTATCACCAGTAATAACCAATAATAGCAGCAAAAACAAGGTTGGTGGTATACTCCTATAAACTACAGGCAAATATGTAAAGCAGGACAGCTTGCGATATTCCCGGGACTTAGAACCAAAGATCCACTCACCCCTGAAGTGCTACAACACTTAGATATTCGAGACTTACTCGTCCGCCATCAGAGGATTTCCGCAGAACCTCAGGGAGACTGTAGACCAACAGACCGAGAGCTTACTCGGCGAGCACATGCGCTGCTTCCTCCCAGTGCGACCTCCTTCCAGGTACTGATTCGCGGCACTTGGCTCCAAACAGTGACGTCAGTAATGACGTATGGGGTGAGGATAGTCTTCACCCGGGGTTGCAAAATCGCTATGAGGAGTAGCAGGATCCTCAACTAATGCCACTTGAAGACAAAACGAAGATAGGATCCCACAAGAGATACGTTAAAAGTGAAATTTTATTGACAAAAGTTTAAAATTGCCGAACATAGGCTTGAGGGTGCAACTGGACAAATGGTGTGTGAGCGTGACACCAATGGCTTACATGTTTCGGCAATCAGCCGTAATCATAGCCTTAGGTGTCACAGTTGTGAATTACTTAAAACCAGAGCACTAATACAAGAAAAATATCCCTATAGTCAAAAGTCACTGTATCCAGAATAATGAATAAATATATATGTTTGAGTGGGTTTGCCTCAATACCTGCAAATGTCCATGCACACCAATACAATGTGAATAACAGTATCCCAGGAGAGCACTTGTAACCGGCAAGGTAATGTGTATGTAAGAATCCATAAACTGAAGTTGTATACGAAGAGGCGCAATATACTAGCACATTCTCCCAACCAGACTTCAAATCATACCTGGTCTCCAAGCAGATCACAAAACAGCACTAGTCGTTAGTATGGCTCAATTATCCGGGTGAACCGCAGCTCCGGTGCGGGATTATTCACTAGATGAGCCTCCGTTACGCTGTGTACACTGCCTGCATGGCGTCGAGTATGGCGTCTGACGTCATCAAGGGGGTGTGAAAACAAAGGTGTGTGAGTCTACACCAATCAGCTCCGCTTACCAATGCCGAATCTTCAGCTCTCTCTGGACAGCAGGTGAACGGCTACCCACATCAAAATAGAGGCTGCTGAGGCTCCTTTGAGAACGGGGCTTCTTGTAGCCCATAAGAAATATACCAAAAAATGATGAAAAGAATCTCTTTGCAGATAAAAAATTCTTCAAACTTTATTACAAAAATAGAATAAAAATCCAATTACACCAGCACGACAAACAGGAGACAGCTGGTTCTACTAGTTTCGGCGTAGTGCCGTAATCTAAGGCCTGAGATCTGTCTCCTGTTTGTCGTGCTGGTGTAATTGGATTTTTTTTATTTTTTTTATAATATCTTTATTGTGTTTCCAGCAAATGAAGAAAAATAATACAGTAACAACTGAAGGGTTAACAATACATGCAAACACAAAGAGTTAGGGATAATAGTCCTTCAGGTTCCTAGAGCAGGAAACAATTTCCATATAATTATACAATAAACATAAATCTCTATACAAGAGCTGAAACTCATTTCTCAATTTATCTTTCCCTAGAAATCACACACAGAGATCGTTTTTATTACAAAACATGTCCTAGCCTATGTCATCCAAAAGAGACTCACCCACGTTTATCTAACTCTTGTTGTTCGAATCTCTGCGACACATATGTTTCCCATAATGTTAGTAACTGTGCATATAAATCTTTGCACTTAACTTTCATATAATGGTATTCTTCTAGCTTCAATAGTTCATTACATTTGTGTACCCACTGAGCTATACTAGGCACGTTTTACGTCTTCCAACTCTGAGCTAACAATACTTTCAAACCATTGCTTAGTAGTTGAAGCATCTTCTTCTGCGCTGTTGATACCTTTCTGGGTGTGTGCAGAAAAAGCCACAGTTTGGGGTCCAACGGTAGTGCCTTGCCCACCACCTTAGAGGCTTCTGTAGCTATGCTTGCCCATATTGGTGCTATGGCAGTGCATGACCACCATATATGCGTCATAGTTCCCTTTTCTAATCCGCAGCGCCAGCATACATCGTTTTGCGTGTTAAATAGTTTATGTATCCTAACTGGGGTCAAGTACCACCTGTGTAAGATTTTAAGGTTTAGCTCTATTATGTTAGCTGATACAGAGGCTTTTGAGACCTTGTAAAAAATATTTTTTGCTTCCCTGTTGTCAATGTCTATGCCCAACTCCTCTCCCCATCTCTCCTCATAGTAAGGAACATGACCCGGGGGTTGTATTTGTAATATTTTATATAATAACGATAGGGAGTGTTGTGTAGGTTCTGACGCAGCGCATAGCTTTTCAAATTGTGTCAATGGCCTTATTAGGTTTCTCCTATCGATATGCTTAAAAATGTATGAAGTGCATTGGTGATGGAATAGCCAATTATTGAAAATCAAGAGACCTTTTTGCTATCAGCTCTCCCCTCGTGTGTAGTTTGATCTCATTTCCCATTTGGAATACTTGTAGGGTTCTATGTGTTGTGTCCGTGCTGTAAGAGGGTAAGTTCATCCCCGGTAGGAACTCTCTATTTTCAAGTAGTGGCGTCAGTGGTGAGTACCTAGATGATATGTGCGAAAATTTTTGTAGCACTCTATCCCAAACTCTAAAAGTCTCTCCGCACAGTAGATTTATGTTATTATCCTTAAATAAACCTCCCTGGGAGGTCCAGCATTGCGTTCCCAGGTGTTTAAAGCCCATTATCTCATGTTCTATTTGAACCCATATTTTATTGTGGAAGTTATGTGACCAATCGAGGATCCTTTGTAAGTGGGGTGTAATTGGATTTTTATCCTATTTTTGTAATGAAGTTTGAAGAATTTTTTATCTGCAAATAGACTCTTTTCATCATTTTTTGTTAAAAACCAGAGGTTACATTCTAATAGGTTAAAACCTGAAGTATAAAGCACGCCCATCACAACAACCTAACATTAAGTTAACCTCTTACACTAATACATAGCTTATGTCATACAGAAAATTGAAGAAGCTAAAGAGGGAATCTGAAATATAAAGTGCAAATTTGATAGAAAAGACATGCATAATTTCTTTTCTTTTGAGGGGCTCTACTATCTCCAGAAGTGCGGTACCGCTATGGGGGCTAAGTATGTCCCCTCGTATGCCAATCTGTATCTAGGCAAATGGGAGACGGATAGCATTTTTGGAGATAGTAACCCCTGTAGGTCTCATATACATTTTTATAAAAGATATATAGATGACCTTCTTTTGATTTGGTCTGGTCCCTATTCTGATATTTAGCAGTTCAGACCATTACAGTCTATCAGGAGGTGTCAGAATTATTTTTAAACGTGTTACATTAGGCTGTAAATATAGAACCTAACCGTCATAACAGCTTGTCATGAGTAAAAATAAAGACTTAGTTTGACTTCCTGGAAGGGGGGTAAGGGTTTATTTGTTCTAACCCTATTCCTCATATTGCATAAGTATAAAAGGAGGCATTATGATATGCCCCATGTCTACTTCGTTAATACCATGTTGTAATTTTTCTGATTATTGCGATACAGTAGTATATAACTTAATGGGCCACATTCATGTGAACAGTCTCACAATTAATAAGCAGACCTACGGGCAGTAAAGATCGTGTCCATTTTTAGGATTGGGCTACGTTTTATATCAGATGGACATAAACAAGAAAGGATCCATACAGATATGAGTGTATATATGTTCGCATAGGTTGCTATCACTTTGTGATTCATAAATGTTCATGTGGATTTAGTGGCACACCATATTAACTGACTTACTAATAATATTTTCTGATGCATTCGTTTAACACATGTTTAGCGTTACACTGTCTCCTAATAACCTCAGACCGTACACCAGATTAATAGAATATCTTCTGAATAGAATGGTTGCGGAATTGGGATCACAGATTAAGGTGCGATCATGTCTTGTATGTGATGAGATTACGTACAATACACATTTGAGAATTCTGTCAGAAGTAGAATTTTAAGGCCTCTGTATATTTGCCATATAGCTATGACATATAGTATGTTAACCACCTATTAGATTGCGGAAAGGCTTACACTCCCACTGAGTATCCTATCGGAAGGAGAGGTGTGTGTTGAATCTCTGATCAGCCAATTAGGAGGAGAATAGAGAGGTATGACGTTACATTATGCGATAGGCTGTTACCGTCACCAATGGATATTTAAGGTGTGTCCAAGAGTGGCTTGGTTTGTCCACATTCTGTAAATAACAGTGACATTGATAAAGGCGTATTACACTCCAAAACACGTTTGTGTAATTTACTGGTTCTTACACCTATGTGACCTGATGCCGATGTATGCCGTTATCGGCCAGGAAACAGGGAGGTGTAGAACCATTTGAATGAGTGGTTTGTATGGTGGGGTGGTGTAACAGGTGGTCCTGTACATATTTTACTCTTCTTATTATTAAAAGTTAAATTTTAGAAAGCTGAATGCGATACATTCGGATCATTGTCCTTTTATAAAATAAACACTACTAAATCGGAACTATTGGGTATAGGGATCCCAGACGCGGAAACCAAACAGAAACCATATACGGATTTCCTATCCAACAGAAGTCTATAAAATATTTAGGGATTCAAATAGCTAAAACTCCACAGGAATTGTTCTTATTAAATTATCAAAACTGTTAAAAGATTTACAAGTAGACTTCCATAATTGGTGCCCGAAACCTCTTTCTTGGCTAGGTCGTATTCATTCCTTCAAAATGACCATGCTACCGAAAATACTTTACCTTTTCCAAACCTTGCCCATACAATTGTCTGAGACGTACATTAGGACCCTACAAAACCTCGCTTTTGAATTTATATGGCACAATAAACAACCTAGACTAGCTAGAACTTATATGTATCGGGATAACGGGGGGTTAGGAGTGCCAAACTTGTCTTATTACTGGATAGCTACCCATCTGACTAGAATCATAGACTGGAGTAAACACACTGAGCATAAAGAATGGGTAGAATTAGAACACAATATGGCAGAAAGTATAGCCTTAAGCAGTCTCTGCTGGCTACATAAACTGAAGCGACGCCTCTCCCCACAATCCTCTAGGATAACCCTTGAAATTTTCAACACTTGGGACAAACTGCTTAGAAGAGCAGCTACACTTTCCAGTATACCTTCACCACTTACTCTACTTTTATCTAACCCCGATATTCCATCACTACAAATAAAAAATGAAACACTTTCTACTTCTATACACTCATTACTTCCACTCTGCACGATATTAAACAAAGGCAAACTGATACCTGCAGCAGAAATAAGAGATAGAAAACCAACGATAGAACAAAACTGGTACTCATATTTTCAAATGTCACACTATATACAAAGTAACATGAACAAACCGGACCTCATTAGACAGCTATCGCCTTTTGAGACCTTATGCCATTCCCAAGGCCTCACTAAAAGAGGCCTCTCATTATCCTATAGGATTTTGCTAGATACTTACACGAAACACCTCCCACGATATACCAAGCATTGGGAAACAGAACTAGATATTGCAATCCCTCCCAAAGAGTGGCAAACCATTTTCAAGCACATGGGAAAATCACCTTCTTCAATGAGCATTACAGAAACAAACATGAAAATTTTAACTAGATGGTACCTGTATCCTGTAAGGTTAAATAAAATGTTTCCGCTGACTAACAAACTATGCTGGAGAGGATGTGGACAAGACGGCACACTGTCTCATATATGGTGGAGCTGTCCGCATATTATGGATTATTGGGAAGGGGTAAACAGAGAAATTTCAACAATTATAGCTCAAAATCAGACATTAGACCCCAAAGTATTCCTCTTCAATAAACCACCGAAAATCCCATGTCATTACAGACTAACACTATTCTATCTGATGATTAGCGGAGCCAAGCAACTAATCCCTAGATTATGGAAAACGACACAAATCCCAACAGTAACAGAGTGGAGGGTCAACGTTACTAGATTGCTGTCCCTAGAAAAATACCACTTTCACCAAACCAACAGGTTAGACTTTTACTACTCAATGAAATTCTACTGGGAGGAATATAAAGCATCACTAGATTAGACATACAGTTAGATTATTTGTAGTATAAAATACAGGAGATACATATTACACATATTTAGAAAAGGAGCAAGAAGAGAGCCATAGAAATAGTTTATATATAGAATGACTAATATCAAAGGGACAATATAAACCAGACCAAAAAGATATGGTAGAGGATGGCCTACATGAAGAGGGAATGAACAGTAGCAGATTGGAATGATAAGCTCTATATGTTTGCTAATTGTAATGACCAACGTGCATTAAGTTCACTGATGTACTACTGAATCTATGTTTTTTCTTTGTATTTCTGATTTTGTTTGACAGGGAGAATTTTTCTGTACTCCCTTTATGTTACATGTATGTTCCAATTATTTCAATAAAGCTTAAAAAATTAAAAAAAAAAAATGTCTGCAGGACTTAGTTCATTTCTGCTGTTCTAACCACAGCTGCATTAAGCATTACCTATACCGTGCACTAATTTATAAATGTATAGTTTATGTAGTTGTTATCCCATGAGCACTTGCGAGGAGAAAGCTAACGTTCTATGGATCTGGGCTCTTTAGATTGATGATTTCATTCCACTGTCAGTTTCATTTTTAGTTCTGTTTAAAAGTTAATATTCTTAGTGAATCAACCGCAAAAAAACAATAAAATAAATGGTGAGTTTGTAAAAAAAAAAAAAAAAAAAAGTTACATTTCAATGTTACATACATGTTAGAGGGTGAGTGCTACAATCTCTATTTTTGCCTTACTTTCTTCAAGTAGGTTATGTTGTATGCTTAATTACAGGGCAGCACCGGTCCTATTTGTTTAGGGCTTTCCTCTAACTAGTGCCAGTAATACTTATAGTGGTCATGTTCAAGTGCGGTCATCACAAGTGCAAACCATGTGATTATGCACAAGTGACCTCTGAATTTACTTTGTCAGTGACTGGTCAAACGTACCCCATAAAGACTTGCCTCAATTGTAAGAGTACAGACATAATCTATCTGATTTCATGCATTAAATGTAATGTCCAATACGTTGGATTAACCTCAAGGGACATCAATTCCCATATCAGGGGGCATTTTTCAACTATATCTAGGGGTACATCAACTACGCCCTTAGTTCAACACTTTGCCACTAAACATGATTGTAGTCTCAATTCTTTTAGGTGGGCAGCTATTGAGAAAGCCCGGGTACCAAACTGAGGGGATAATCTGGAGAACATTTTGGCCAAACGTTAGGTTCATTGGATTTTTGTATTGAAAATCAGACTCCCATTAGGTTTAAATTCCAAATATGATCTGATTCATTTTTGGGAGAGAACCTCTATGTCCTTTTTGCTTTCTTTCAGACTTATCCTATCTCACCCTCAGTTATAGTGTATTTCTAACTTCCAAATATTTATATTTTTATATATTTTTGTATACACTTATATGTATTTATTTTTCACCCATATACATATAGTTTCGTAAAAACTAATTTTACATTGTCAGTAAATCCTTTATCCTCTGCTAACTAATCACCTACTCTATTAATGGTGCTTCATGCTTTCATAAGTTTAGCATATACATTTGAGTTGTTAGGTGCTTATGTGTTTAACACAACTATAATTGTAGTTTTGTATCTATCTGACTTGTTTGGAATTTTGCTGTCCTATTCTTCATCTAATATTTTGCATATTTTGTGTTTTTGTATATTTTGCATTTTTTATATATCTTAAAGTATGTGATACACTTATGAGATTTTAATTGTATCTCTAGTGTTTATGCTATGCTAGTAATATTATATTGTATAACTACTTCTGTATGTATATATATTTATGCATGTATTTTCTATCAAATTTGCACTTTATATTTCAGATTCCCTCTTTAGCTTCTTCAATTTTCTGTATGACATAAGCTATGTATTAGTGTAAGGGGTTAACTTAATGTTAGGTTGTTGTGATGGTCATGCTTTATACTTCAGGTTTTAACCTATTAGAATGTAACCTCTGTTTTTTAAGTAATTCACAACTGTGACACCTAAGGCTATGATTATGCCTGATTGCCGAAACATGTAAGCCATTGGTGTCACGCTCACACACCGTTTGTCCAGTTGCACCCTCCAGCCTATGTTCAGCGATTTTAAACTTTTGTCAATAAAATTTCACTTTTAACGTATCTCTTGTGAGATCCTATCTTCGTTTTGTCTTCAAGTGGCACCAGTTGAGGATCCTGCTATTCCTCATAGAGATTTTGCAACCCCGGGTGAAGACTATCCTCACCCCATACGTCACTACTTGGAGCCGAGTGACGCGAATCAGTACCTGGAAGGAGGTCGCACTGGGAGGAAGCAGCGCATGTGCTCGCCAGGTAAGCTCTCGGTCTGTTGGTCTACAGCCTCCCTGATGTTCTGCGGAAATCCTCTGATGGCGGACGAGTAAGTCTCGGATATCCTAGTGTTGTAGCACTTCAGGGTGAGTGGATCTTTGGTTCTACGTCCCGGGAATAATATTGCTTTACATATTTGCCTGCAGTTTATAGGAGTATACCGCCAACCTTGTTTTTGCTCCAATTGGAAACCACCTTCAAGTTGGAGTAAATCCAAGCTGTTTAAGAGACCAAAGCCAGCCCCCAAGTCTGCATGAAGGTGCGGCCCTCATTCCAGCTCAGATGGTAGGGGGCAGATTAAGATTCTTCCAAAACATTTGGGCAGATTCTGTCCAAAATCAATGGATTCAGAGTATTGTCTCTCAAGGGTACCGAATAGGATTCAGATTAAGACCTGTGAGAAGATTTTTTCCCTCACGCATCCCAGCAAATTCAGTAAAGGCTCAGGCTTTTCTGAAGTGTGTTTCATACCTGGAGTTTTCAGGGGTAATCTTATCAGTTCCGTTTCAGGAACAGGATCTGGGATTTTATTCAAATCTATGCATCGTCCTAAAGAAAGAAAATTAATTCAGGCCAGTTCTGGATCTGAAAATTTTGAATCATTATGTAAGGGTGCTAACTTTCAAAATGGTGACTTTAAGGACTATTCTGCATTTTGTTCAGCAAGGGCATTATATGTCAACTATAGACTTACAGGATGCATATCTTCATATTCTGATTCATCCAGACTACTATCAGTTTCTGAGATTCTCTTTTCTAGACAAGCATTACCAATTTGTCGCTCTTCCATTTGGCCTAGCGACAGCTCCAAGAATCTTTTCAAAGGTTCTTGGTGCCCTACTCTCTGTAATCAGAGAACAGGGTAGTGCGGTGTTACCTTATTTGGATGATTTCTTTAAAGACATGTTTGGAGGATCAATTTACCAAAAAGTTCTTTGATTCCTCAGACAAGGGTCACCTTTTTAGGTTTCCAGATAGATTCAGTGTCCATGACTCTGTCTCTAACAGACAGACGATTACAATTGGTTTCAGCTTGTCAGAACCTTTAGTCTCAATCGTTCCCTTCAGTAGCTACTGTATGTGCATGGAAGTTTTAGGTCTCATGACTTCAGCATCGGACGCGATCCTCTTTGCTCGTTTTCATATGAGACCTCTCCAGCTTTGTATGCTGAACCAATGGTGCAGGGATTTTACAAATATATCACAATTAATATCCTTAAATCCCAATGTTCAACTCTCTCTGACTTGGTGGTTAGATCACCATTGTATAGTTCGAAGGGCCTCTTTTGTTCGTCCAACCTGGACTGTGATCACAACAGATGCAAGTCTTACAGGTTGGGGAGTTGTCTGGGGATTTCTGACAGCACAAGGGGTTTGGAAATCTCAAGAGGCGAGATTACCAATCAATATTTTGGAACTGATTTTCAGGGCTCTTCAGGTTTGGCCTCTGTTGAAGAGAGAACCATTCATTTGTTTTCAGACAGACAATATCACAACTGTGGCACATGTTAATCATCAGGGTGGGACTCAAGTCCCCAAGCTATGAAAGAAGTATCCCGGATACTTGCTTAGGCGGAATCCAGCTCCTGTCTAGTTTCTGCGGTTCATATACCAGGTATAGACAATTGGGAAGCGGAATTATCTCAGCAGTCAGACTTTACATCCGGGGGAGTGGTCGCTCCATCCAGATATGTTTTCTCAGATTGTTCAGATGTGGGGTCTTCCAGAAATAGATCTGATGGCTTCTTATCTAAACAAGAACCTTCCCAGGTACCTGTCCAGGTCCAGAGATCCTCAGGCGGAGGTGGTGGATGCGTTAGCAGTTCCTTGGTGTTACCAACCTGCTTATATCTTCCCACCTCTATTTCCAAGAGTGATTTCCAAGATCATCATTGAACATTTGTTTGTGTTGCTGGTAGCTCCAGCATGGCCTCACAGGTTTTGCTATGCGGATCTTGTTTGGATGTCCAGTTGTCAACCTTGGCCACTTGCATTAAGTCCAGACCTTCTGTCTCAAGGTCCGTTTTTCCATCAGGATCTCAAATCATTAAATTTGAAGGTATGGGAATTGAACGCCTAGTGCTTAGTCATACAGGTTTTTCTGACTCAGTGATTAATACTATGCTACAGGCTCGTAAATCTGTTTCTTGGAAGATTTATTATCGAGTTTGGAAGACTTATATTTCATGGTGTTCTCATAAATTCTCCTGGCATTCTTTTCAAATTCCTAGAACTTTACAGTTTCTTCAGGACGGTTTGGATAAAGGTTTGTCTGCAAGTTCCTTGAAGGGACAAATTTCTGCTCTTTCTGTTTTATTTCACAGAAAGATTGCTAAGCGTCCTGATATTCACTGTTTTGGTCCGTATCAAGCCTGTTGTTAAATCAATCTCTCCTCCTTGGAGTCTTAATTTGGTTTTGAAGGCTTTACAGGCTCCTCCGTTTGAGCCTATGCATTCTTTGGACATTAAATTACTTTTCTCTTGTAAGGTGTATCCAGTCCACGGGTTCATCCATTACTTGTGGGATATTCTCCTTCCCTATAACCAAAGGAAAACAAACTGGCACTACACTGTAAATATAGGTGAGATAGGAATTATAAAATTCCGGTGCTGCCCATTAAAAATAATATATGAACAACAGGACAGGAAAGTAAGGGGTTACTATAGCACTCACTCTCACTCTAAGTAAAGATATAAAGTAAAACCATTCATACTTTATTAATCAAAAGTTAAAACCAGGATAAACATCCCTGATAGGTAAGTTAAACTACCCACAACCACCTATTTAACAATAATAAAAGCAAAGAGGGCCCTCCTAACACTCCTCTGTTTCCTGGCCGATAACTGGAAACATCGGCATCAGGTGGCTGGAGTGATAGGACAAGCCAGTAAAGAACGTGCTGTACAAACGCGTTTCGGCTATTAGAAAGCCTTTATCAATGTTTCACATTCAATGCCTAAAAGAGTAAGCCGAGGCTCCGATGTTCGGAGCTTAATATATCTCCAAAACACCGGTTAGCAGCCAATCCGGGGCATATCACAGACTCCACCTTCAGTTCCTCCAATCGGTTACGGGCTTAATTCACGCCCATAGGAAAGTATCCTTCCGATTGGAGCAATGCCGCACGCCTTGTCATTGGTGCGATAACCTGCTTTGTTTATTATGCATAATTCACGTCCGTAGGAAAGTCTCCTTCTGATTGGAGCAATGCCGCACGCCTTGTCATTGGTGCAATATCGGGCTTTGTGTATTATGCATAAATTACTACTTAAGCCTCAATACAAATAACCCGTAAGCAACATTTAGTTAATCCATCTAACATGTCATCTTTCCAGACTGATGTTTAGTTATTATATACAGCTTTATGGAGAAATAAAAAGCAGAAAATTGCTACTAATATTTCATTGCCGAGTAAGTTTGTTATGTAGTTTGCGGGCATTAAATACTCTGTGGTCAGATTTATAATACCAACACAGAAGTATGTGTCCGTGCATGATTAATACCAGCAATAAATAACTATACGATCAAGCATATCGTCCTGTGCCAACCTATATATGTGGCAAAATTCTTATATCGAACCACAACCACATTAATTCAATGTTGTTTATTATCTTTCAAACAAAGGGACAATATTTGTGCATTATCCCAGAGATTGAAAACATTAAGTCCTATGTGAATTAGTGGATAAATATTAAGATCTCTTATCGCTTTTAAATGATTAACTCCATATTAAGCACATCGATAAATCAACATCAGTGTATCACAAATGATGGAAGTTTACAGGTCAAAATTTATTTTAGACGTGGGAAAAACACAAAAGGGTGTAAAGTTGAAGTATATATAAAACTAACAGACACCCCAAACACGACCTAGTAGAAGCTACTTGCTTGCTTCCAGACTATAACTGTTGATAGGGTTAGGTAGATCTAGTATGTTGTAAATACATATAACTTCTTAAAGCCATATCCCACCCCTATTATAAAATACTATTCTAGCAGTTGTATGTAGATTATCCATGGATTCTAAGAAAATGTATAAAACCAAACAGAATCCTCAGTTGAAATAACTATTTATAGTCTAACATTTCATATTACTACATATATCATGCCATATAAGATGTCGCTAATTTTCTGGAATAGTACCAGGAAATCATCAGTTGTGAATTGCAAAAACTGAACCGATAGTCATGTGTAATATCACATGCTTATCATAGAACAGAAATTATACATCTGATGATTATTATTGTTAATAATGACCTGTAAATGCTATTGGTTATTTCAGATATACACCCAGTAATTTTTTAATTCATTCATGCCATTCGGTATGACCGTGTTCAGATTGAAGACCCATTTGGTTTCCATTTTAAGGAGTCTTTGTTCAGTCTCCCCCCCCCCCCCCTTATACCTGGTTTAAGTTTTTCAAGACCCCAACATCGCATTACATTGGTATTCCCATTATGAGATTGCAGAAAGTGTTTAGCCACACTAGTAATTTGTTTTTTTCTTTTCTACATCTCTATGGGCTGTCCTTATATTACTTAGATGCTCGGTCATGCGTGTGCCAAGGCAACGTGTAGTCATACCAACGTATAATAAATTTCAACTGCAAGATAAACAGTAAATCACGTTAGTACTCTGACAATTGATGTGTTCTTTAATGGCCCACGTTTTACCAAATCTATCCACTATAGATTGTTTTTTTACCATGTGTTGGCACACTTTGCAGTGCCCGCACGCAAAAGACCTTTTGTATATAGGATTCCTCTTAGCATTTCTATCGTAGTGACTGTTAACCAACTTGTCACGAAGATTGTTAGCTCTCCTATATGTTATTAAGGGCCTATTGGGTAACAATGGTTTTAATAGGGTTTCTTGGGTAAGGACATGCCAATGTGTTTGTAAAATGTTTGTGATCTCATTACTTACTGGTGAGTAGGTGGTAATAAGCCTCAGGGGGGTGTCATTTGTCTTTAGTCTGGGAGTTAGTAACCTTAAAAGCGATAAGAGATCTTAATATTTATCCACTAATTCACATAGGACTTAATGTTTTCAATCTCTGGGATAATGCACAAATATTGTCCCTTTGTTTGAAAGATAATAAACAACATTGAATTAATGTGGTTGTGGTTCGATATAAGAATTTTGCCACATATATAGGTTGGCACAGGACGATATGCTTGATCGTATAGTTATTTATTGCTGGTATTAATCATGCACGGACACATACTTCTGTGTTGGTATTATAATTCTGACCACAGAGTATTTTATGCCCGCAAACTACATAACAAACTTACTCGGCAATGAAAGATTAGTAGCAATTTTCTGCTTTTTATTCCTCCATAAAGCTGTATATAATAACTAAACATCAGTCTGGAAAGATGACATGTTAGATGGATTAACTAGTAATTTATGCATAATACACAAAGCCCGATATCGCACCAATGACTAGGCGTGCGGCATTGCTCCAATCGGAAGGAGACTTTCCTACGGACTTGAATTATGCATAATAAACAAAGCAGGTTATCGCACCAATGACAAGGCGTGCGGCATTGCTCCTATCAGAAGGATACTTTCCTATGGGCGTGAATTAAGCCCGTAACCGATTGGAGGAACTGAAGGTGGAGTCTGTGATATGCCCCGGATTGGCTGCTAACCGGTGTTTTGGAGATATATTAAGCTCCGAACATCGGCGCCTCGGCTTACTCTTTTAGGCATTGAATGTGAAACATTGATAAAGGCTTTCTAATAGCCGAAACGCGTTTGTACAGCACGTTCTTTACTGGCTTGTCCTATCACTCCAGCCACCTGATGCCGATGTTTCCAGTTATCGGCCAGGAAACAGAGGAGTGTTAGGAGGGCCCTCTTTGCTTTTATTATTGTTAAATAGGTGGTTGTTGGTAGTTTAACTTACCTATAAGGGATGTTTATCCTGGTTTTAACTTTTGATTAATAAAGTATGAATGGTTTTACTTTATATCTTTACTTAGAGTGAGAGTGAGTGCTATACTAACCCCTTACTTTCCTGTCCTGTTGTTCATATATTCTCCTTCCCAACAGGAAGCTGCAAGAGGACACCCACAGCAGAGCTGTCTATATAGCTCCTCCCCTAACCCCCACCTCTAGTCATTCTCTTGCAACTCTCGACAAGATAGGAAGTATCAAGAGATATGTGGTGACTTAGGGTAGTTTTAATCAAAAGTTTGTTATTTTTAAACGGTACCGGCGTTGTACTGTTTTTCTCTCAGGCAGAAATTAGAAGAAGAATTCTGCCTGGAGGTTGATAATCTTAGCGGTTTGTAACTAAGGTCCATTGCTGTTCTCACACATAACTGAAGAGTATGGGAAAACTTCAGTTGGGGGAACGGTCTGCAGATTACCTGCTTTGAGGTATGTTCAGTATTTTTATTTCTAGAGAGATGATAAGTTCTAGAAAATGCTGACACAGCCTTGTGTAATTGAGGTAAGCCTGATGCAGTGATTTAACAGCGACTGGGATCATGCTTACAAAACAGGGTAATACTCATGTTAATACTCATATTACTTAGTGACAAAACGTTTACATGTTTCATAAATAGGACGTTTTTTCTCTGAGGCAGATAAGTCTTTATTTGGATAAGCAGTTTCCTTCAGACTGAGACATCCAGCTTCCCTAGAGGAGTCCTCTGGCATCTGCGGACCACTATAGAGGGTTTATTTCTTCCCTAAATCGTATTTGAGGGCAGGTAGGAGCCTCAGCAGAGCTGTGGCAAGGTGTTTAACTGTATTTTAATGGTGGTTAACGTTTTTTGAATCCGGTTTGGGGCCTAAAGGGTTAATCATCCATTTGCAAGTGGGTGCAATGTTGCTTTAGTCCCTTACACACACTGTAAACATTTCAAAGACTTCACTATATTTTTTTCACTGTTTTGCAGTTTAAGTGCTAGTTTTTTTCTCTTAAAGGCACAGTAACATTTTTATTTCATTGCTGTTTCACATTTATTAAAATGTTTTCCAAGCTTGCTTGTCTCATTACTAGTCTGTTAAACATGTCTGACATAGAGGAAACTCCTTGTTCAATATGTTTGGAAGCCATTGTGGAACCCCCTATTAGAATGTGTACCAAATGTACTGAAATTTCTATAAACTATAAAGACCATATTATGGCGCTTAAAGATTTATCTCCAGAGGATTCTCTGAGTGAAAAAAGGGAGATTATGCCATCTAGCTCTCCCCATGTGTCAGAACCTATAACTCCCGCTCAAGTGACGCCAAGTACATCTAGCGCGTCTAATTCTTTTACCTTACAGGACATGGCGGCAGTTATGAATGCTACACTCTCAGAGGTATTGTCCAAACTGCCAGGGTTACAAGGAAAGCGAGACAGCTCTGGGGCTAGAACTAATACAGAGCTTTCTGATGCTTTAATACCTGTGTCCGATATACCCTCACAATACTCAGAAGCCGAAGCAGAAGAGCTTCTATCTGTGGGTGACATTTCAGATTTAGGGAAGGCGTTGCTTCAGTCTGACTCTGAAATGACAGCGTTTAAATTTAAGCTTGAACACCTCCGCTTATTGCTTAGGGAGGTTTTAGCGACTCTGGATGACTGTGAACCCGTTGTAGTTCCAGAGAAATTGTGTAAGATGGACAAATACTTTGCAGTGCCTGTTTACACTGATGTTTTTCCAGTCCCTAAGAGGTTTTTGGAAATTATTACTAAGGAATGGGATAGACCAGGTGTGTCGTTCTCTCCCCGTCCTGCTTTTAAAAAGATGTTTCCCATAGATGCCGCCATACGGGACTCGTGCAGACGGTCCCTAAGGTGGAGGGAGCAGTCTCTACCCTAGCTAAGCGTACAACTATCCCCGTCGAGGACAGTTGTGCTTTCCTAGATCCTATGGATAAAAAATTGGAGGGTCTCCTTAAGAAAAATTTTATACATCAAGGTTTTATTCTCCAGCCTCTTGCATGCATTGCCCCAGTCACTGCTGCAGCGGCTTTTTGGTTCGAGTCTCTTGAGGAGGCTCTACAGGTGGAGACCCCGTTAGATGAGATTTTAGACAAGATTAAAGCTCTTAAGTTAGCTAATTCCTTTATCTCTGACGCCGTTTTTCATTTAACCAAGCTAACGGCTAAGAATTCAGGTTTTGCCATTATGGCACATAGGGCACTATGGCTTAAGTCCTGGTCAGCAGACGTTACTTCAAAGTCTAAGCTTCTTAACATCCCCTTCAAGGGACAGACCCTATTCGGGCCTGGTCTGAAGGAGATCATTTCTGATATTACTGGAGGAAAAGGTCACGCCCTTCCTCAGGATAGGTCCAATAAGTTAAGGACCAAACAGAATAATTTTCGTTCCTTTCGAAACTTCAAGAGTGGCGCAGCTTCAGCTTCCTCTAATGCAAAACAAGAGGGAAATTTCGCCCAGTCCAAACCAGTCTGGAGACCTAACCAGGCTTGGAACAAGGGGAAGCAGGCCAAAAAACCTGCTGCTGCCTCTAAGACAGCATGAAGGAGTAGCCCCCGATCCGGGATCGGATCTAGTAGGGGGAAGACTTTCTCTCTTCGCTCAGGCTTGGGCCAGAGACGTCCAGGATCCCTGGGCATTAGAGATTGTTTCCCACGGATATCTTCTGGAATTCAAAGGTTTATCTCCAAAGGGGAGATTTCACCTCTCACAACTATCTGCAAACCAGATAAAGAGAGAGGCATTCTTACGTTGCGTTCAAGACCTACTGGTTATGGGAGTGATCCACCCAGTTCCAAGGGAGGAACAGGGGCAGGGTTTCTATTCAAACCTGTTCATAGTTCCCAAGAAAGAGGGACCGTTCAGACCAATCTTGGATCTCAAGATCCTAAACAAATTTCTCAGGGTCCCATCTTTCAAGATGGAGACAATCCGAACCATCCTCCCTATGATCCAGGAGGGTCAATATATGAAGAAGGATTGGAAAACTACCCTGGACTTAAAGGATGCTTATCTCCACATTCCGATTCACAGAGATCATCATCAGTTCCTCAGGTTCGCCTTCCTAGACAGGCATTAACAGTTTGTGGCTCTTCCCTTCGGATTAGCCACGGCGCCAAGAATCTTCACGAAGATTCTAGGGTCTCTACTGGCGGTTCTAAGGCCGCGGGGCATAGCGGTGGCTCCTTACCTAGACGACATCCTGATCCAGGCGTCGACTTTTCAAATCGCCAAGTCCCATACGGACATTGTTCTGGCCTTTCTGAGGTCTCACGGGTGGAAGGTGAACAGAGAAAAGAGTTCACTCTCCCCTCTTACTGTAACAATCTGTTATTCACTTTAAACAAAGTTAAGAAAATAAATGTTACTTCTTCACTGAGTGTATGCTGCCATAAACTCCCAATTATCATAACTTAGATGTCAGGATTTTGAATGGTAGCAATTTATCTAAATGGATTTAAATTGTGGAAATAACACAAGTTGTATGTCTTAACAAACACATGTTATCTTTAATAATAACAGATAATGAAATAGTAATTCTTGGTAAAATATTTATAACTGATTATCAAGATGTGGATATGCACTTGTAGCAAGATATAGTTCATATATAAAGTTAGCGTTTTTTTAGAAGTTTGAAACAAGCAGGATAAATATGATTCAATCAAAGTAAAAGTGATATTCGAAAGAATAATATTACGCTTCGATTTCATAACGATATGCTGAGTCTAAGTTCATTGAGTATACAGTCATACCTTAAAGTTGAAATATTATCTTACTGTGCCTTATGGAGTAAAGGAAGATCGAGTAGAACTTTGTGTTTGCAAACACGGAAGCATCGGTCTTTGGGCGCGCAGACTACAGCTGATCTGAGCAGAGCGGGAGCTGCGTAGTACATCCATCTGATCTGTGAAGAGCGGGTGACGTCACCAAGTTCCGACAAGTTCACAGAGATAGTTGCAGCGCTGTTGCTAATCCAATGGTTTATCAGGTTACAGGTTGAAATAATAAATGTAACATATAAGTTCCCAAACACTGTTCAGATGTCACACTATAGAGGAGGTATAAGGTTTGTAGAATTAGTACTGAAAAGGTAATGAAAAGTTTAGGCTTTAAATGGATAATAGAAAATACAGGAAGCAGCAGTACTTCCCTCAGTGATCCAATAATCAAGCAATGAACACTGGAAGTGATGATCTTAAATAGGGTGTAGGAATGGGGAGGAGATTTGACTTAAAGGCAAAGTTTAGAAGTCAAATCCTGACAGATCCCCCCTGTCAAGAGCCCCCTCCAGGCTTCTTAGGCCCAGGTTTTAAAGGATAAGCGGCATGGAAAGCAGACAACAAATCCGGAGCATGTAAGTCACGAACAGGTATCCAGGAATTCTCATCAGTATCATATCCCTTCCAGTGAACAAGATATTCTAGAGTTCTGTGACGTCTCCGAGAATCCAGTATGTCATCAACCTCATATTCAAGAGGGTCTGTAATAGAGATTGGAAAGTCACTTAAGCGAGGACAGTCCTTTCCCAAATAGGGTTTTAGAAGGGATACATGAAAAGATGGATGGATATGCATTGTAGAGGGTAAGCGTAAAGTCACAGCATTTTCGTTTATTATTTTCGATATCGGAAATGGTCCAATAAATTGGTCTGCTAGTTTTTTACTAGGAACCGGCAATTTTATGTTTTTGGTTGACAACCAGACTAGATCATCAACTTTATATACAGGAGCTTGTTTCCTCTTTTTGTCAAAGTAATACTTCTGAGTGTTTTTGGCACTAAGTAAATGTTCTTGCAAACTGGAAGTGACTTCCCTCAATCTGTCAGTATATTGGGAGACAGAAGGAGATTCAGAACATTTTAGAGAAGACGGATATGTGCGAGGATGATATCCGTAAGTTGCAAAAAAAGGAGAGAATTTGGTTGAACTGTTCACTGAGTTATTATACGCAAATTCTGCATTAGATAATAATTCAAACCAATCATCCTGGTGAGATGAAATGAAACACCTGAGATGTTGTTCAAGAATTTGATTAACACGTTCAGTTAATCCATTAGATTGTGGATGAAAAGCTGTAGTGAATTTTAAAGTAATCTGTAGAGTTTTATATAGATATCTCCAGAATTTTGAGGTAAACTGTGTTCCTCGATCCGACACTATAGATGTAGGTAATCCATGTAATTTTATGACATGATTTTTAAAAGCAATAGCTGTAGTATAAGCAGTGGGAGTTCTTTTCAATGGGATAAAATGTGCTAATCTGGTGAAATGATCAACTGCAACCATTATAGTATTATGTCCATGTGACAATGGTAGGTCAACAATAAAATCCAAAGATATTATATCCCACGGTTTTTGGGGAATGGGTAGTGGAGAGAGAAACCCATAGGGTTTATGATGTTCTTTCTTTTTGGTTGCACAGATCTGACAATTAGAAATGTATTCATGAACAACCCATTTCAAATGGGGCCACCAATACATTCGCTTAATTAATTCAGTTGTTTTTTCAACACCTGGATGACCTGCTAGGGGGGTTTCATGATGCTGCTGTATAATCTGATTTCTTAGAGAGTTGGGTACGTAAATTAAGTCTTTGTGCATGTAGAGACCTATTTCTGAATCTGTTATGCAGATAGGAGGAATTGCTTTATCTGCTTGTTGAACTTGATACAAATCAGAAGTTGTTATGGTTGTGAAACCAATTATTTTAGAAGTAGGAATAATATGTGATAAAGTATCATTGTCTTCCTTTAATTCAAAAGATCTTGACAAAGCATCTGCCCTAATGTTTTTTGTTCCAGGGATGTAAGTAAGTGTGAAATTGAATCGGTCTAGAAATAAGGACCATCTAACTTGTCTGGATGACAAAGTTTTATTTTTTTTGAGGTATTGTAAATTCCTGTGGTCGGTGTACACCTGAAATGGTACACTGGTTCCCTCAAGGAGGTGTC
This sequence comes from Bombina bombina, assembly GCF_027579735.1. Taxonomy (NCBI): domain Eukaryota; kingdom Metazoa; phylum Chordata; class Amphibia; order Anura; family Bombinatoridae; genus Bombina; species Bombina bombina. The sequence goes on along the minus strand of NC_069503.1, from coordinate 478,308,740 downwards.
GCCAATGTTCCATGGAGGATTTCATTGCCAATAATTCCTTATCACCCACGGAGTAATTCTGTTCAGCGGAGGTTAACCTCCGGGAGTAATAGGCAATAGGATGAGGTATAATATCCTCTTTTCTTTGCTGAGAAAGAATGGCACCAATCCCTACGTTTGAGGCGTCTACTTCCAGAACATAGGGTATCTCAGGATCAGGCAACCGAAGGATGGGTGCTGTTGTGAATTCTTTCTTTAAGCGATGAAATGCTTGGTCAGCTTTTTGATCCCAATCAAATTTTTTCTTTCCTGTAAGTTGAGTGAGAGGTTGTACAATTGTGGAGAAATGGTTGATGAATTTTCTGTAAAAGTTTGTGAACCCTAAAAATCTTTGTAGAGATTTTATTGAAGTAGGTATGGGCCAATTTTCTATTGCACTTAATTTATCTTGATCCATTTGAATTCCTCTTGGGGATATAATATATCCCAGGAACTTTATTGTGTCTTTGTGAAAATGACATTTTTCCATTTTGGCATAGAGTTTATGTTCTCTTAATGTTGCTAAGACCCATCGTACATGTTTCATGTGTTCAGCTAATGATTTTGAATATATTAGTATGTCGTCAAGATAAACTATTACACAAACATCCATCAACTCTTTAAAAATTTCATTAATGAAAAATTGAAAAGTTGCTGGAGCATTTGTCAAGCCAAATGGCATGACATTGTACTGAAACAAACCATACCTTGTCTTAAACGCAGTTTTCCACTCATCCCCAGATCTCATCCGAATTAAATTGTATGCTACTTTTAAGTCCAATTTCGTGAAAATAGTTGCGCCCTGGAGACGCTCAATTAATTCTGGGATGAGTGGTAAAGGGTATCTGTTTTTAATAGTAACTGCGTTCAAAGCACGATAATCTATGATTGGCCTCAAGGTGCCATCTTTGTTAGTTACAAAAAATATTGCTGAAGCTATGGGGGAAGATGATGGTGAAATAAAACCTTTTTTCAGATTTTCATCCAAGTAATCTCTCAAATGTTTTAATTCTTTATGTGATAAAGGAAATATTTTTCCAGAAGGTACTTCAACCCCAGGTTTTGTGTCTATAGGACAGTCAAAATGCCTATGAGGTGGGAGTGTCTCAGCATTCTTTAGATTGAATACATCATTATAGTCGTTATATGCTTCAGGTAGTTTAGAAGTGATCTGTCCTATTGTTACATAGGGATAGCATGTGTTCTGACAGTATTTAGAATCAAAAGTGATGTTGTTTGTTAACCAATCAATTGATGGATTGTGTTTTTGTAACCATGGGAAACCAAGTATAATAGGGTGTATAGAACTGGGTATGATATCGTAAGATAAATATTCTTTATGACCATCAGGTGTTATGGTTAAAAGTGGTATGGTATGATGTGTAATAGGACCTTTTAGAATCTGTGAACCATCTATGACTCTCACAAAAACTGGATCAGATTTCTGCATAATTGGAATTTTATTTAACCTTACAACAGAATCTTCTATAAAGACACCATCAGCCCCAGAATCAATTATAGCTTTGTTCTGTACTTGTTGTTGGTCCCACTGTAATGACAAGGTAATGGATAGATGAGAGGATGTTTTGGTGTATTCAGAAGGACAGTTATTTGTCAACTTACCCTTCTTTTGGCGTAATAGGATAGGACAAGAGGTCACCTCATGGTCTTTGTTGGCACAATATAAACATAGATTCGCCAAGCGTCTTCTTTGTTTCTCTTCTTTAGTGAGGGGAGTTCTGATAGTGCCTATTTCCATGGGTACAGGTGCTGCATGCTATTTTTCTTTTTCTGGAAAGGTTTGATATGGTTTTTTGGGGGTAACTTCTTGTTGAAGTTTTTCATATCTCCTTTCACGGTATCTCCTATCCATTGTGATACATACTTTGATTAAAGCTTCTAGAGTCTCAGGGAAATCAACTCTTGATAGCTCATCTTTTAGATATTCAGATAAGCCCAACCGAAACTGTTTTTTTAGGCTTACTGAATTCCATTGTGAGTCAGTGGCCCATAACTGAAAGTCTGCTATGTAGTCTTCCACTGCTCGTTTGCCCTGTCGTAGGGATCTTAAACGTTGCTCTGCTGTCTGTTGTTTATTCACATCCTCATATAAAACAGCCATTGTACGAAAGAAATCTTCCAATGAATTTAATATTGGATCCTCAGATTCCAAAAACCTGTCTGCCCATGCTCTGGGTTCGCCAGACAAATAAGAGATGGCTGTGAAAACTTTAATTTTTTCTGTGCGATAGGTTCTAGGTTTAAGAGAAAATAGCAAAATACAGGCGTTTTTGAATTCTCTAAATTTGGTACGATCACCAGAAAATGGAATGGGAGGATTTACCTGAGGTTCAGGCATTTCATTAGTCTTTTGAGTGATAAATTCATTTATTACCCTTTTTAATGTGCTATTTTCATTTTTTAGCTCAGTTAATCCTTGAGCTAATATTCCAACTTTCTGATTTAATGTAGTAATTTGATTGGATATTTCAATAGGATCCATAATCAATTCTGTAATTGTGGAAAAAAAAAATTTCACTATATTTTTAGGCTTGATTATTCTGTAACAATCTGTTATTCACTTTAAACAAAGTTAAGAAAATAAATGTTACTTCTTCACTGAGTGTATGCTGCCATAAACTCCCAATTATCATAACTTAGATGTCAGGATTTTGAATGGTAGCAATTTATCTAAATGGATTTAAATTGTGGAAATAACACAAGTTGTATGTCTTAACAAACACATGTTATCTTTAATAATAACAGATAATGAAATAGTAATTCTTGGTAAAATATTTATAACTGATTATCAAGATGTGGATATGCACTTGTAGCAAGATATAGTTCATATATAAAGTTAGCGTTTTTTTAGAAGTTTGAAACAAGCAGGATAAATATGATTCAATCAAAGTAAAAGTGATATTCGAAAGAATAATATTACGCTTCGATTTCATAACGATATGCTGAGTCTAAGTTCATTGAGTATACAGTCATACCTTAAAGTTGAAATATTATCTTACTGTGCCTTATGGAGTAAAGGAAGATCGAGTAGAACTTTGTGTTTGCAAACACGGAAGCATCGGTCTTTGGGCGCGCAGACTACAGCTGATCTGAGCAGAGCGGGAGCTGCGTAGTACATCCAGCTGATCTGTGAAGAGCGGGTGACGTCACCAAGTTCCGACAAGTTCACGGAGATAGTTGCAGCACTGTTGCTAATCCAATGGTTTATCAGGTTACAGGTTGAAATAATAAATGTAACATATAAGTTCCCAAACACTGTTCAGATGTCACACTATAGAGGAGGTATAAGGTTTGTAGAATTAGTACTGAAAAGGTAATGAAAAGTTTAGGCTTTAAATGGATAATAGAAAATACAGGGAGCAGCAGTACTTCCCTCAGTGATCCAATAATCAAGCAATGAACACTGGAAGTGATGATCTTAAATAGGGTGTAGGAATGGGGAGGAGATTTGACTTAAAGGCAAAGTTTAGAAGTCAAATCCTGACACTTACAAGAGTTTCCTTCCTAGGAACTCTGATAGATTCAGTAGAAATTAACATTTTTCTGACAGAGGTCAGGATATCAAAGCTTCTAACTTCTTGCCTTGCTCTTCATTCCACTTATCGGCCGTCAGTGGCTCAGTGTATGGAAATGATCGGCCTGATGGTAGCGGCAATGGACATAGTTCCATTTGCCCGCCTACATCTCAGACCACTGCAACTTTGCATGCTCAATCAGTGGGATGGGGACTACACAGATTTGTCTCCTCTGTTAAATCTGGATCAAGAGACCAGGGATTCTCTTCTCTGGTGGTTATCTCGAGTCCATCTGTCCAGGGGACTGAGTTTCTGCATGCCAGAGTGGACTATAGTGACCACAGATGCCAGCCTTCTGGGCTGGGGCGCAGTCTGGAATTCCCTGAAGGCTCAGGGTTCGTGGACTCAGGAGGAGGCCCTCCTTCCGATAAACATTCTGGAGCTAAGAGCGATATTCAATGCTCTTCAGGCTTGGCCTCAACTAGCTGCAGTCAGATTCATCATATTTCAGTCGGACAATATCACGACTGTAGCCTATATCAACCATCAGGGGGGAACAAGGAGTCCCCTGGCAATGATGGAGGTTTCCAAGATAATTCTTTGGGCAGAGGTTCACTCTTGCCATCTCTCAGCTATTCATATCCCAGGAGTAGACAACTGGGAGGTGGACTTTCTAAGTCGGCAGACTTTTCATCCGGAGGAGTGGGAGCTCCATCCGGAGGTATTTGCCCAGCTGATTCAACTATGGGGCAAACCAGAACTGGATCTGATGGCGTCTCGTCAGAACGCCAAGCTTCCTCGTTACGGGTCCAGGTCAAGGGATCCCCAGGCAACGCTGATAGATGCTCTAGCAGTGCCCTGGTCCTTCAGCCTGGCTTATGTGTTTCCACCATTTCCTCTCCTCCCTCATCTGATTGCCAAGATCAAGCAGGAGAGAGTTTCGGTGATTTTGATAGCACCTGCGTGGCCACGCAGGACTTTGTATGCAGATCTGGTGGACATGTCATCCTTTCCACCATGGACTCTGCCGCTGAGGCAGGACCTTCTACTCCAAGGTCCATTCAAACATCCAAATCTAATTTCTCTGCGTCTGACTGCTTGGAGATCGAACGCTTGATTTTATCAAAACGTGGTTTCTCCAATTCATTGATACCTTGATTCAGGCTCGAAAGCCTGTCACCAGGAAAATATATCATAAGATATGGTGTAAATATCTTCATTGGTGTGAATCCAAGGGTTACTCGTGGAGTAAGGTCAGGATTCCTAGGATATTATCTTTTCTCCAAGAAGGATTGGAAAAGGGATTATCGGCTAGTTCCTTAAAGGGACAGATTACTGCTCTGTATATTCTTTTGCACAAGCGTCTGGCTGATGTTCCAGACGTTCAGGCGTTTGATTAGAATCAGGCCTGTGTTTAAACCTGTTGCTCCGCCATGGAGTTTAAATTTAGTTCTTAAAGTTCTTCAAGGGGTTCCGTTTGAACCTTTGCATTCCATAGATATCAAGCTTTTATCTTGGAAAGTTCTGTTCCTAGTAGCTATCTCTTCAGCTCAAAGAGTTTCAGAGTTCTCTGCCTTACAGTGTGATTCCCCTTATCTGATCTTCCATGCAGATAAGGTAGTTTTGCGTACCAAACCTGGGTTTCTTCCTAAGGTGGTATCTAATAAGAATATCAATCAGGAAATTATTGTTCCGTCACTGTGTCCTAATCCTTCTTCAAAGAAGGAACGTCTGTTACACAAGGTTGACGTGGTTCGTGCTTTAAAGTTTTATTTGCAAGCTACTAAGGATTTTCGTCAAACATCTGCATTGTTTGTTGTATATTCTGGAAAGAGAAGAGGCCAAAAGACTTTGGCAACTTCTCTTTCTTTTTGGCTGAGAAGCATAATTCGTTTAGCTTATGAGACTGCTGGCCAGCAGCCTCCTGAAAGAATTACAGCTCATTCTACTAGAGCGGTAGCTTCCACATGGGCTTTTAAACATGAGGCCTCTGTTGAACAGATTTGTAAGGCGGCGACTTGGTCTTCGCTTCATACTTTTTCTAAATTCTACAAATTTGATACTTTTGCTTCCTCAGAGGCTATTTTTGGGAGAAAGGTCTTACAGGCAGTGGTGCCTTCCATTTAAGTTCCTGCCTTGTCCCTCCCTTCATCCGTGTCCTAAAGCTTTGGTATTGGTATCCCACAAGTAATAAATGAACCCGTGGACTGGATACACCTTACAAGAGAAAACAAAATTTATGCTTACCTGATAAATTTCTTTCTCTTGTGGTGTATCCAGTCCACGGCCCGCCCTGTCACTTTAAGGCAGGTGTTTTTATTTTTAAAATTACTGTCACCACTGCACCCTATAGTTTCTCCTTTTTCTTACTTGCCTTCGGTCGAATGACTGGAGGTGGGGGTTAGGGGAGGAGCTATATAGACAGCTCTGCTGTGTGTGTCCTCTTGCAGCTTCCTGTTGGGAAGGAGAATATCCCACAAGTAATGGATTAACCCGTGGACTGGATACACCACAAGAGAAAGAAATTTATCAGGTAAGCATAAATTTTGTTTCTTGGAAAGTGTTGTTCCTTTTGGCCATCTCTTCTACTAGACGAGTTTCTGAATTATCTGCTCTTTCCTGTGAATCTCCTTTTATGATTTTCCATCAGGATAAGGCAGTTTTGCGGACTTCATTTAAATTTCAACCTAAGGTTGTGAATTTTAACAACATTAATAGAGAAATTGTTGTTCCTTCTTTGTGTCCTAATCCTAAGAATAATTTGGAGAGATCCTTACATTCTGGATGTAACATGGATGTTGAACATGGATGTTGTAAGAGCTTTGAAATATTATGTTGAAGCTACTAAAGATTTCAGGAAGACTTCTAGTCTATTTGTTGTCTTTTCTGGTCCTAGGAAAGGTCAGAAAACTTCTGCCATTTCCTTGGCAAACTGGTTAAAGTTTTTGATTCATCAAGCTTATTTGGAGTCTGGTCAGGCCCCGCCTCAGAGAATTACAGCTCATTCTATTAGATCAGTCTCCACTTTGTGGGCTTTTAAGAATGAAGCTTCAGTTGATCAGATTTGCAAAGCAGCAACTTGGTCTTCTTTACATACATTTACTAAATTCTACCATTTTTGTGTATTTGCTCCCTCGGAAGCAGTTTTTGGTAGAAAAGTTCTCCAGGCAGCTGTTTCAGTTTGATTCCTCTGCTTATGTTTAAGTTTTTTCTTTTTTCATTATTAGAATAAACTTGTATTTTGGGTTGTGGATTAATTTTTTTCAGTGGAAAATGGCTGTTATATTATCCCTCCCTCTCTAGTGACTCTTCTGTGGAGTTCCACATCTTGGGTATTGCTATCCCATACGTCACTAGCTCATGGACTCTTGCCAATTACATGAAAGAAAACATAATTTATGTAAGAACTTACCTGATAAATTAATTTCTTTCATATTGGCAAGAGTCCATGAGACCCACCCTTTTTTTGGTGGTTATGATTTTTTGTATAAAGCACAATTATTTCCAAATTCCTTTGTTGATGCTTTATACTCCTTTCTTTATCACCCCACTACTTGGCTATTCATTAAACTGAATTGTGTGGTGAAGGGTGTATTTATAGGCATTTTGAGGTTTGGGAAACTTTGCCCCTCCTGGTAGGATTATATATCCCATACGTCACTAGCTCATGGACTCTTGCCAATATGAAAGAAATTAATTTATCAGGTAAGTTCTTACATAAATTATGTTTTTGTCACAGAAGTCAAACAAGGAACAAAGTTTTGATGGGAATTTTAACATTTTAGTGGTTTTCAAAACAGGTTATGCTGAAAAAAGTTATGTAGTTTTTCAGTACACGTTATTAATTAACCACTCACAGCCTTTAACAAAAATACCAAGAGAACAAAGCAAACTTAATGATAAAGGTAAATTTGAACGTTGTTTAAAATTGAATGCCCTATCTAAATCATGAAAGTTTAATTTGGACTTTACTGTCCCTTTAAAGATCTAGAAATGGTGCTCTTTACTTATACTTCTAAATTATATCATGCAATCTCAGAAAATGATGTGATGTTCTTGGTATAGAAGATTATATTGTCTGGTTTCTAGGCTCACTTTTTCAAACTTCCTTTTTTTTGAGTGTGAGTAAGGGTATTTTCATCCTAATGGGAGGAGAGTCCACAGCTTCTTTCATTCCTTGTGGGAATAAATAACCTGGCTACCAGGAGGAGGCAAAGACACCCCAGCCAAAGGCTTAAATACTCCTACCATTCCCCTCATCCCCCAGTCATTCTTTATCTTTCGTCACAGGAGGTGTGGCAGAGAAGTGTCTGAAGATTCAGAGTAGTCTCTTATGGAGGGTAGTACTCTTCGTAATGGGACTGAAGTTTTAAGTAGTCCTGTCAGCCTCTCAGTGAGAGCATGGGTGAAAGTTAGAGTCTGGAGATGCAGGGAGAGTCTTTCTGCGAAACCATCCCAACTCAGATTAACAGCTCCATAAGCAATCAGTGTTGACAAGTTTTGCTGCCTGCTTTCTGCTCTCAAGTCCATGTCAGGAGTGATGCTACTCACTTGTCACACTTGAAAGGCTGTGTTCCTGTTCCACGGCATAGATTCTGGTAAGATCGTTTCATTTTTTATACATGTATGATAAAGCTAGAAGACAGGGTCACAGTGTGACTTTTTTTTTATAAAACTGACTTTATTTGAAAATTTGAAGTTACAATGTGTGAGACGCAGCACCCTAATAGTTGTATAGATTAGTTAGTAAGTTTTATATGATAACAATAGAAACATCTTGAAAAGAGAAACAGAAAAGCCTTCAAATATACTTAGGTCTATGACATTATAAATTGGTTATAAAAAATGTTACAAGTTTTTTAATCCATAGGAATAAATACAAGTATCTTCTCATTTGTGTTGAAGGTCAGGAAGAGAAGAAAGGATATGTAAAGATAGGAAAAGACTGTTTTGCACTCTGCTCATAAGCTGTATTTATAGCTAATATTTTGAGGCTGTTTCAGTGTGTGTGGTTTTTACACTTATCTACACGTGTATAGTTTTGTATCGGATGATATTGTTTCAAATATACTCCATACGCATTAATTCCATCCAGTGGAATATTATTTATTATATGAGGAGGCTTGGCTGATTATCTGGTATGTGGAGTTTGTTTTTGATGTATTGTTCCCATGCGTTTAGCATTTCTGCGTAAACTTCTATTTTGGCGGTTTTCATATAACTCTGAAATCCGGCATGTCCACATGTCTAGTGTTGGGGTTATTTTTTGGCTAATAAATATTTAACACAGTTTAACAGAATATAGAATAGTTCTAAGTAGGGTTTGAATTTCATTTTGGGAGGTTTGTTTAGGAGCCATATCAAAGGGTCTAAGGTAAGTTGAATTTCTAGTATTGTCTCTATTTCCGTTATAACCATTCTCCAAAAATTTTGGATCCTGTTACACCACCACCACGTGTGCCATGTTACTGCCTTTGTGCCCACATCTCCAACGATGATCAGATTTATTATGAAAGAGGCGGTTAAGTTTATTAGGAGTTAGGTACCATCTATGTAGGAGTTTGAGATTCATTTCTGGTAGTGTTAATGATATTGATATTTTGGTTATGTTTTGGAAAATAGTGGTACTTGTTTGCGGAAAGATAATTACACCTAAATCATCTTCCCATTTTTCTAGAATGTTCATGTTGGGTAATATAGTGGTGCACTCGATGGTATGTGAACCAATTGTGGAAACACAGGTAACGTTTTTCTATGAGGTCAGATTGTGAAAGTATCTGTTCTCTGGATGTTAGTGTGTAAATTGTGATATCGCGGGTAAGTTTATTTGAGAGATCGGTAAGTGCGTTAGGTCCTATTGTAAATTGTCGGTTCTCTATAATGGAGGTTAAAGGGGAAGGTTTAGATGATAAGTTAGTATGTTCGTGCAGGACGTGTTCCCAAATATGAAAGGTTTCTGCTATTATAGAGGAGTTGTTTATCATTGTATTTATGGGTTTCACTATGCTCCAGCACAATCTTCCCAGATGGGGTGTATTGGAAATACTGGGAGTGCAGAATTATTAGGCAAGTTGTATTTTTGAGGATTAATTTTATTATTGAACAACAACCATGTTCTCAATGAACCCAAAAAACTCATTAATATCAAAGCTGAATAGTTTTGGAAGTAGTTTTTAGTTTGTTTTTAGTTATAGCTATTTTAGGGGGATATCTGTGTGTGCAGGTGACTATTACTGTGCATAATTATTAGGCAACTTAACAAAAAACAAATATATACCCATTTCAATTATTTATTTTTACCAGTGAAACCAATATAACATCTCAACATTCACAAATATACATTTCTGACATTCAAAAACAAAACAAAAACAAATCAGTGACCAATATAGCCACCTTTCTTTGCAAGAACACTCAAACCCTGCCATCCATGGATTCTGTCAGTGTTTTGATCTGTTCACCATCAACATTGCGTGCAGCAGCAGCAACCACAGCCTCCCAGACACTGTTCAGAGGTGTACTGTTTTCCCTCCTTGTAAATCTCACATTTGATGATGGACCACAGGTTCTCAATGGGGTTCAGATCAGGTGAACAAGGAGGCCATGTCATTAGATTTTCTTCTTTTATACCCTTTCTTGCCAGCCACGCTGTGGAGTACTTGGACGCGTGTGATGGAGCATTGTCCTGCATGAAAATCATGTTTTTCTTGAAGGATGCAGACTTCTTCCTGTACCTCTGCTTGAAGAAGGTGTCTTCCAGAAACTGGCAGTAGGACTGGGAGTTGAGCTTGACTCCATCCTCAACCCGAAAAGGCCCCACAAGCTCATCTTTGATGATACCAGCCCAAACCAGTACTCCACCTCCACCTTGCTGGCGTCTGAGTTGGACTGGAGCTCTCTGCCCTTTACCAATCCAGCCACGGGCCCATCCATCTGGCCCATCAAGACTCACTCTCATTTCATCAGTCCATAAAACCTTAGAAAAATCAGTCTTGAGATATTTCTTGGCCCAGTCTTGACGTTTCAGCTTGTGTGTCTTGTTCAGTGGTGGTCGTCTTTCAGCCTTTCTTACCTTGGCCATGTCTCTGAGTATTGCACACCTTGTGCTTTTGGGCACTCCAGTGATGTTGCAGCTCTGAAATATGGCCAAACTGGTGGCAAGTGGCATCTTGGCAGCTGCACGCTTGACTTTTCTCAGTTCATGGGCAGTTATTTTGCGCCTTGGTTTTTCCACACGCTTCTTGCGACCCTGTTGACTATTTTGAATGAAACGCTTGATTGTTCGATGATCACGCTTCAGAAGCTTTGCAATTTTAAGAGTGCTGCATCCCTCTGCAAGATATCTCACTATTTTTTACTTTTCTGAGCCTGTCAAGTCCTTCTTTTGACCCATTTTGCCAAAGGAAAGGAAGTTGCCTAATAATTATGCACACCTGATATAGGGTGTTGATGTCATTAGACCACACCCTTCTCATTACAGAGATGCACATCACCTAATATGCTTAATTGGTAGTAGGCTTTCGAGCCTATACAGCTTGGAGTAAGACAACATGCATAAAGAGGATGATGTGGTCAAAATACTCATTTGCCTAATAATTCTGCACTCCCTGTAGAGTGTTCTAGTTGTACCCAGCGTTTGTGATTATAGTGTATGTGCCAGTAAACTACCCTTTACAAAAATATGGCTTGCCTGTATAACGCTATATTGGGTATCCCTAGGCCCCCTTGGGCTTTGGTGGTTTGCATTATTTTGTGGTGAATTTTGAGTGGTTTTCTGGTCCAGACAAAGTCGCTGAATGCTTTTTTTATGCTTAATATATAGTTTTGGGGTAACTGAACACCTGGAGGCTCCCTGGAGGATATATAATAGTCTGGGGAATGTGTTCATTCACCTGGAGGATATATAATAGTCTGGGGAATGTGTTCATTTTGAGTACATTTATTTTGCCTAACCATGATAGTTTCTTGGATAACCATGAAGAAAGATCCCTAATAATAGTTTTTCTAATTGGTTCGAAATTATTGGTGTAAGTTTCCTCTGTCGTCGCTAGTTCAATACTTAGGTACTGTAGGGTATGGGTGCACCAGGTGAAAGGAGTCAACTTTTTAACCTTAATGTCAGTATATGGCAGGGTTATAACACAATATATTTAATAATTATCTTTTAAACAGAACCCCAATAAAATATGCATATACTAGAGACCATAAAATTAATATAAATTCCTGAATTCTTTTTCATTAGTTGATATCTATAAACACATTGAAATATATTTGTAGGAACCAGAGTAGGAGTCAATACTATACACGTTTAAAACTATTAAAATATGCTATGCAAAGTTCATAAAAGTTTACCTTTAAAATTAGCCTTATTCACAATAGCCTTTCATTCAATTAACACAATGAGATTCCAAGCTATTCAGCTACTAACATTCAAGCAATCCACTCAGCTATATAGTCACAATTGATTCTAACACAATCCTAATTAGGACATTAAAAGTACATATATTCTTAATGTAAACAGTTACCTTAACTGTCCATTTATTTAAACTGAAATAAATTCTTAGTTACTTATAATTAAAACCAATTCTAAGATATATATATATATATCTATTTTGCAAAGATAAATTACTTAGCATACGAGAGACAAACTTAACACTATACAGGACTATGAACACAGTTAAAATACTGAGTGCCCCTTTAAATCTATTAAATACAATTTGACTATGTTCTTACCAATTACCTTTGTTTAAAATATAAAAAATTAGAACAACTATACATCACAAATTTGAGTCAATTTGTAGTTCAGTCTTTTCCAAATATCTTTAGATCACCTCATTTGAAGAAAAGTTATTTTGCACAAATCAAGGTTTTAGCTCCTTGCTTAAGTGAATGTGTTCCCAAGTATGGCCGCAGTTATCAATCACCAGTCTAAGCAAGTCACACAAAAACTGTCCCTTTCTGCATTTAACTATTCCTTATATAATCATTCGTGATTTTTCACGCCCACTGTAGCTTGTCCCTTCTCATTGGATACTTTGGAATTTATTTATTTTTTAACAGTCAATCTTTTGGCTGTAATACTGGATTTTGGCCATCGGGGGGGCAGCATGACAAACAACACAGCAATAAATAATTTCTAACATTTAAAAGTATTTCTTTAAAATGTGTAATAAATGCCATAATTTCTTTACATTAATAATTTACATGTTCAAATGTATTGTACTATGTCACATTATTCCTTCTGATTATTTTAATATGAAACATCAGTATTCTTTTTAATATCATATTACATCAGAGTAATTTATACTACTAACTATTAGCTTAAAATCCATTTAAAATAGTCTTCAGTATCCTGGCATTTATATAAAAAACCATAGCGTATTTCATATTCAGTACTGCACTGCATCCCAACATGAATATAATCCTATATAATAATTGGCCAAGTATGTTTGTCAGATGCAGTCATGCGCAGTAGAGACTGCACGTGACAAACATACCTGGCCTTGATCAGTGTCGGCTTGGAGCGAGGCAAGTAACAGCTGTGAGAAGCCGCGCGCTACATGGGAGGTGAGTGACAGCGGGCGTGCGCGAGGTACACAGCATACAAGCTGAACAGCTGTGAGGTCTGGGGAGCGCGAGGCAAGCTGTCACTCACCTCACCTCCCATGTAGTGCCGCGATGGGGGCGTGGCCGGGCGGGTGTCACTGCGATGGGCGTGGCAGTGCGGGTGTCGCCGCAATTGGGCGTGGTCGTGCGGGTGTCGCCGTGAGGGGGCGTGGTTGGCGGGGTGCCGCGATGGGGGCGTGGCAAGAGAGGGAGCAAGAGAGGGGGGAGAAGGGCCAAAGAAGGGGGGAGAGAGCCAAATAGAGGGGGGAGAGAACAAAAGAGGGGGCAGAGAGAGCCAAATAGAGGGGGGGGAGAACAAAAGATGGGGCAGAGAGAGCCAAAGAGTGGTGAGAGAGAGCCAAAGAGGGGGGAGAGAGACAAATAGAGGGGGGGAGAGCCAAAGAGGGGGGGAGAGAACAAAAGAGGGGGGAAGAGAGCCAAAGAGGGGGGAGAGAGAGCCAAACAGGGGGCAGAGAGAGCCAATGAGGGGGCAGAGAGAGCCAAAGAGTGGGGAGAGAGAGCCAAAGAGGGGGGAGAGAACAAAAGAGGGGGCAGAGAGAGCAAAAGAAAGGGGGGAGAGCGCCAAAGAGGGGAGAGAGAGAGCAAAAGAGGGGGAGAGAACAAAAGAGGGGGCAGAGAGAGCCAAAGAGGGGGGAGAGAGCCAAAGAGGGGGGAGAGAACAAAAGAGGGGGCAGAGAGAGCCAAAGAGGGGGGAGAGAGAGCCAAAGAGGGGGAGAGAACAAAAGAGGGGGGAGAGAGAGCCAAAGAGGGGGGAGAGAGAGCCAAACAGGGGGCAGAGAGAGCCAATGAGGGGGCAGAGAGAGCCAAAGAGGGGGGAGAGAACAAAAGAGGGGGCAGAGAGAGCAAAAGAAAGGGGGGAGAGCGCCAAAGAGGGGAGAGAGAGAGCAAAAGAGGGGGAGAGAACAAAAGAGGGGGCAGAGAGAGCCAAAGAGGGGGGAGAGAGCCAAAGAGGGGGGAGAGAGAGCCAAAGAGGGGGGAGAGAGCCAAAGAGGTGGGAGAGAGAGCCAAAGAGGGGGGAGAGAACAAAAGAGGGGGGAGAGAGAGCCAAAGAGGGGGGAGAGAGATCCAAAGAGGGGGGAGAGAGCCAAAGAGGGGGGAGAGAACAAAAGAGGGGACAGAGAGAGCCAAAGAGGGGAGAGAGAGAGCAAAAGAGGGTAGAGTGCAAAGGAGAGGGGGGAGAGAAAGCAAAAGAGAGGGGGAGAGAGAGCAATAGAGAGGGGGTGAGAGTAAGGGGTGGGACCGCTGTACTGCAAAAAATGGCCCGTGTACACGGGCTTTAGTACTAGTATATTTCATATTTCTAATAAATCCTGAATGCATGAATCTTGTCTATGTAGATCTGGAATAAAAATAATAGTGTTATTAATGGTTATGTAAAAATATAAAATATCCACGTCTGTTTTTATGGCTAAAGATATCTTGTTTCCCTGAAAAATAAAAAGGGAAAAAATGTCAAATATATATAAATCTATTTGCAGCATTTATCTAAAATGTTCCTATTAATCATTGCTTTTTAGGTCCACAAATATCATATTCATATGTTTAACAGAAAAACACAGAGGCTAAGACATTTTGTGCTTTTTGTCTGAAGTATGTTTTACTGAAATCTAAGTACAAGTTATTTTAAACAGTGAAATTTGAAATTACAATGCAAGCCATGTGCTTTTGCTGTGTGTTATCCTCCCCCAGATGTATGTCTGAATTACATATATTCAAGTGTCAGCAATTACACAGCAGGGGTCATTTTACAAGCCTGTGCTAATTACCAAATCCTTGGGATTTTGACCAGCTTATCTAGTTTATGCTCAGAATATTGTCTCCATCCATTCCCTGTTTGCTACCCCCTACAAAGCTGTGAGCTTCAAAAACGATGTTATCTTTTAATTAGGATAAACATGTCTTCACCCAGCCAAAACCATTTGGCAGGGGGGGTTGTGATTTATAGTGAAATAGCACTGTTGTAAATAGCCTCATATTTAATTAATTCTGTGGTCTCACCAACTATATATATATATATATATATATATATATATATATACGAAAATTATATATATATATATATATATATATATATAAATATACGAAAATTATATATATATATATATATATATATAATTTTCATTTATAATATTCATATACCCTGACATTAAGCAAAGTGCGTTCGTCTAGGTTTATATTTAATGCTTCAGATTTTGCAGTGTTTATTTTGAAGTTGGAAAGAGGATGAAAAGTTTGGAATTCTTGTAGTAGAGGGGGAATGGATGTTTCCGGTCCTAGAGGGGGAATGGATGTTTCCGGTCCAGTAATAGAAAAAAGTATATTGTCTGCAAAGAGAGACATAGTATATGTCTGTGATACAATTTGTATGCTCTTTATAAGTGGGTAAAGGGGGCATTCCTGACAGGTCCTGTTGGATATTGTAAAAGGTTTTGATTTCCATTTATTAATAATTTAGCATTGAGGTGGGAGTATAGATAAAATATTCTATCTAGTATGTGGGGTCCAAATCCCATATGTGTGAGCGTGGAACGTAAGAATTTCCAGTCAACGCGGTCAAAGGCCTTTTCTGCATCTATAGACAAAAGGATTCCTGGGTCTCCCTGGTCTTGTGCATGTTGTCTTTTGCTTCGCATTTTGGGATGAATCCCACCTGGTCCTGATGGATTATATCTGGCAGTATGTGATTTATTCGATTTGCCAATACCTTTGCATAAATCTTTACATCAGAATTTAGGAGTAAATTGGCCAAAAATGTGATGGGTGGTTTATTTGGTTTAGGTAGTAAAATAATATGGGCTTCTAATGAACTAGTAGATAGCGATTTGGATTTGTCTATATAGTTAAAAAAAAAACACTCTGAGATGAGGCAACAGTTCCTCTTGTAATAGTTTGTAATATCTGTTGCCAAATCCATCAGGAACTGGAGCCTTACCAACTGGGAGATCCTTAATAAGAGCTAGTTTTATTTCTTCCAATGTTATGGGAGCCTCCAGGTGTTCTGTTTGGTAGGTGGAAATTTGGGGGAGGTCAAGAGAAGATAAGTATGATTTTATTGCTGTAGTTTTTGCTTCCTGTGTTTGTGGTATCATATTGGGTCGACTAGATAGGTTGTATAATTTTTGATAATAGTCTCTGAAAGTGTTCAGTATGGCTTGGGAAGAGTAATAATTCTTAATTTTGGTCATAGATGATAGTCTAGTCTCCAGATAAAATTTGGGATTGGTTTAGTTGGCCATGTTAGGGTGCCTATAACTGACGCGTGGTCTGAACAAGTGTAGATTTCTTTCCTAAGATATGGTGAGTCCACAGAATCATCAATTACTAGTGGGAATATCACTCCTGGCCAGCAGGAGGAGGCAAAGAGCACTACAGCAAAGCTGCTATATATGTCACTTCCCTTACCCATAACCTCTAGTCATTCTCTTTGCCTACAGTGCAAGGAGGAGTTGAAGTTTAGGTGTCTGATAGGAAGTTTTCTTCAATCAAGATTTTATTTTTACAGCAGAGTGGGTTTGCTCTGATCTTTTCTGGGGTCTAGCCTCTGTTCATGTCAGTCTCTTCAGTAGGGCAGTGGTGGCTTTTAAGCAGTTAGGAACTTGTAAAGTGTGCTTTGCTGCGTTTTCCTCCTAACAGGTTGCTGCCCTGGTATAGAAAGCCTGAGTAACATTACTCTTACCCCTTGTCTTTATTTTTTCCACAGCTCTGTGAGGAGTGGCATCCTCCCATACTTTGTGAGGTCGTCTGACTGCCGGTCGACTGGAATGCAGGTAAGTGCCCTTTTTTGTCTTCTGGGGCTAGCAGGTGGGCACTGAAAGGGTTAAGGATCCTCTACAGCTAAAGAAACAATTCATCCTTGGTTAGGATGTTTAAGTCAATGGCAGGTACTTTATTGCGGTGACTTTGGAGACTTAGGAGTTAATTCCCTTCACAACATGGAGGGGTTAACTCTCTAATTGGGGGCTCAGCATTCCATTGGTTCCCTTGTTATCTGTCGAATTAGAAATTCTCCTTTTACACTTATTATACAGCCTGGGGACCAATGTTTTATGAGTGATGGCAAAAGCAGGGGCTACATTTATTGGGGGCGCTCTTCCTATGGGGCTCAATGTTTCTCTACAGAAGCGCAGCGCTGTATAATTTGAACACTTTGTGGTGAGTTGGAGCTTTCATAGCCTTCGGCAGCATGTAGTTAATTGATCCCGCCTCATTCTGTTTTGGAAAGGCATAAGTTTGTGCTGTTTTGTCTACATGTGGTAGTCGTTAGTTTGGATTTGTGAAGCCCCATTTTAACTGTAAAACGCGCTTCATCTCTGTGCTGACTGGGGGTTCCGCCCCCTTCCTTACTCTGAGGCGGAGATGCGCCATGTTAGGCTTTTCTGAGCCGTTCATGTGAATACACCCCTTTTTATTTCTCCGGGTAGATCGGAGATTTTCTTCCTCTTAGTTGAGAGAAGCTAGGTCTAGGAGCGGCTCCTTATGGAGTTTGCACGTGATAGTGTGTACATTGTTTGCCGTATTGAATACAGTTTTTCTGTGGAAACGTTCATGGTATTCCTCTGTGTGTAGTACTGTTCATTTGCCCTAGGAGGATTGCACATTATGTTAGTTGCATATTAAGTTAAATGTTTAATTTGAGCCATTATGTTTCCCAGGATGAGGCTGTCTAGGCAATGCCATAGCTCGCTCCTTTATTGTCCCATGCCTCTATGGTGTCACATGCAGTGTCCTGCGGTTCTCCTAATTCTCCTGTAGGAGGATAGTTGCCCGCAGATTTTACAGCTCGGATATCTTCGGCGATATCTGCAGTTTTTTCCGTTTTTCTTTCCTACTGAGGCAACGTAAGAGGACATTTCTGATTCAGATAGTAAGGTTCTGTTCCACATTCTGCTACACAGACTGTTCCATCCCTTAAGTTTGGAATGAGGGGGATTCTCCAGTAGTTTTAGAGGGTGAAATCTCAGATTGGACAATATATTTCCTTTTTCTGATGCTGAAGTCATCATCTTCACATGTATGCTCACACACCTTGTGTACTTTATAGGAGGTTTTAGCTACTTGGACGACATAGGTATTCCTAACGTTATCAACCCTTGGAAGTTTTTGTAAACTTGATCATTTTTATGATGTTACTTTCCTTGAGGAAAGATTTCTAATGTGCTATGGAATTTTGCACAGCTGTAGGAGAAGCTAGGGATATCTTTCTCCCTGTCTCCAGACCTTTATAAGTTTTTCCTGTTGTTGTCTCCATTAGAATGCACATTACCCTAAGTAGAAGGGAGGATCCCTATGGAGGGTAGCTGCTCTTTTACGGATCCATGGATATGGAAGCTGGAGGTTTCATTGTTCTTTTACCTTGTCTTATTGGACTTGCTATCCTAGCCTGCCGGGGTTACAGCTGTTTGGCTGAGAAGCCTACTTGTGGCTTAGTGGTATAGTCTAGGATTCATAGTTTTGCAGTGGCAGATTCAATTTTTATGTTTCCTCCAATTCCACAATTCGGACGTTTCCCTTTTAAGGATGAGTCCTTGTTTGAATCTGGTCTGATTATCCCCTGACTTGCTGGTGAATAGAGTTTTTCTATCACTTGTCAAGAGGGTAAGACTAAAGGAATATTTTCCTTTTTCCTCTTTCTTTGTCGTGTCTTTTAGACCAGTTTCAGATTTTTCCCTAACGCAGATTTCTCTTTCTAGAGTATCTGAAATCCAGGTATGATGAAAATCTTTCCTTGAACAGGGTTCAGGACGTTCTTTTCTTTCCAGTCCCTGTCTGGGAACAGGATCTGGGTATTATCTAAATGTTCTTGCTGACTTTCAAGGTAATATCCAATTTCTTTTAGTTCTGGGTTTGTTCATAAGAATATGGGGTTCCCATGTTTCGGGATCTTCTCTAGCTTATGGGTTCAGCAGCCAAAAAAGATACTTTGGGTCCTGGTGCAAGGGTGTGTCTCTCTGTCATAGCTTAGTGGCTAGCACTTCTGCTTGGTAAGCAGAAGGTTGAGAGTTCTATTACACCCTCAGGTGCTGGTCCTTTGTGCTAATGGTTCAAGTGTTATCCTTTCTTCGATCTGTCTCTTTTTCAAGAGATTTGTCCACTCTCCCATGGAGGGGATATGAACCTAGAGAGGTTTTTTTCCTTGTTCCATCTTCATGGGTGGACTTTTTAGACTCTGTAATTAGAAGAGCTTTCTACCAGGAGGTCAGATGTCAAGGATTTTTTCCTTCTGTCTAATGTCCAGCCAACAGCAAGTTTTAGTTGTCCGGCAGATGGCTTAGCCATTTTCAACCAGTAGGTTGGGAGTTCGGACCTCCTGCAGCTGCATTTACTTCACTTTTAAGTAAATCAGTATTCGAGGGATTTGGTTTTATGGGTTATATGGACTTCATTCCTTTTGCTATTTTCCACTAAATGGAGAAAATTCGGATCTGTCTCGAAGGATACATATAGATCTCTTTACCGTAGTATTTTTTCAGAAATATATATTTCAGGGCGCGTGTTTCTGGAGATATTCCTGGGTGATGTGCCCACAGATGACAACCTGCTGTGCTGTTATTGAGATTATGGACTCTGAAGTAGTGTCTGCTCTTCTTAATATTTGGAGTGGAGAGCGATTTTCAATTCTGTGATAGCTTGGCCTCTTGGCATCAGTTATTCTTAGCAATTTCTCCTCTTAGTTTATATCTACCATCAGGGAGGAACTAGGGGTTCCTTAGCCATATAGAAGGTGGCTTGGATTGTTCAGTGGGCGGAAGCTCACATTTGATGTCTGTCGTCTCCTTTTCAGGGGTGGACAATTGGAAATCGGATTCTGGACAGACAGATATTTCCTCCCGGGCTGTGGTTTCACCTTCCAGAGGTGTTTTCTAGGTAAACCTTCAAAGGGGGGTCCGGAGTTGGTCTCTGAGGGTGTTTAGGCAGAACGCCCAGTTTCTTCATATGGTTCACGGTCAAGTGATCCTCTGACCGCTCTAATAGATGTTCTGGCATTCCTGTTTCTCCTCTGTTTGTTTTCCCTCCATGAGTCATTGTTCATATTCAACAGGAGAGAGCGGCAGGGATTTTCATAGCCTCTGCATGGCTTCGCAGAATCTGGTATGCAGCCCTATGGGTAATGTAGTCTCTACACTTGGCGACTGTACCTGAGGGAGGCTCTTCTGAGTCAGGGTCCCTTTCTTCATCTTCATCTAGTTCTGAGAGACCTGAGTTTAAGACTCGATGGAGGCATGTCACAAGGCTCGTGGACTTCTACAATCTTAAATCTCTGATGTTGCCTATTTGACAACATCAGAGATTTAAGACTGGTTTTGTTTAGCGTGGGAATCCGAGTCAGTCATTTAGACTATGACTCAGGCTTACTTATCCAGAAGGATAGCCAAAGAATATGGCGTATTTTCCTTATTTGTGTGTATCCAAGGGCTTCTCTTGGAGTAAAGTCAGGTTCATAGAATTTTATCTTGTCTCTAGGATGTCTGGAGACAGTCAGTACCCTGAGGGGTCAGATTCTGTGTTGTCTATTTTGCTCTTATGCATCTGGCGGTCGTGCCAGATGTGCAATCTTTTTTTTTTTAGGCCTGGTCAGAATCAGCCCTATCTTTAAAGTCAGTTGCTCCCCCTTGGAGTCTTAACCTTGTCCTTTTGGTGATACATTCCATAGATTTTAAGTGTTATCTCGGAAGGCTATCTTTTCTGCTCGGAACTCTCAGTTTTGGCAGTGTGTTTCACTTTATCTTGCCTTTCTTGCAGATAAGGTGGTTCTTTGTATTAAGTAAGGTTTTCTTTCTAACTTGTTTCTGATGGGGATATTATATAGGAACTTCTTGTTCTTTGTCTGTATCCCAATCCTTCTTTCTATAAGGAACGTTGGTGGCACAACTTGGATGTTGTATGTGTTTTTAATTTCTTTTTACAGGCGACTAAGGATTTTCGCCAGTTTTCTGTTTGTTTTTCTGGGACAGCTACTTTCCTTTTGGTTGGAAGTATTATCATTTGGTTATGAGACTGCTGGACAGCAGCCTCTTGAGAGAATTACAGCTCTTTCTCTAGGGCTGTATCTGTTTCGTAGCTTCAAGACTGAGGCTTCTTGGTCCTCTCTTCTAAAACATTTCTGAAATTTTTAAATTAGATGGTTTGCCTCGGCTGTTTTTGGGAGAAGGGTTCTTCAAGCAGTAAGTAGTGCCTTCTGTTTTAGGTCTTGTCCCTCCCTTATCATCTGTGTCCTCTAGCTTGGGTATTTATTCCCACTAGTAATTGATGATTCCATGGACTCACCATATCTTAGGAAAGAAAAAATAATTTATGCTTACCTGATAAATGTATTTATTTCCGGATATGGTGAGTCCACCGCCCACCCTTTATTTAAGACAGTTATTTTTTCTAAGACCTCAGGCACCGCTACACTTTTGTACTATCTTCTTTTCCCTTCGACCAAATGACTGGAGGTTATGGGTAAGGAAAGTGACTTATATAGCAGATTTGCTGTAGTGCTCTTTGCCTCCTCCTGCTGGCCAAGAGTGATATTCCCACTAGTAATTGATTATTCCGTGGACTCACCATATCCAGAAATAAATAAATTTATCAGGTAAGCATAAATTATGCTTTTGTGAGGATAGGAGTAGAATGTATAGTCTTTTTTCAGTGGGTTAGAAGCCCTCCAAAGGTCATGAACGGTTAATTGTTTAAGATAGGCATTAGTGCAGTTAATATGGGAGGTTAGGATTGAAGAGTGTGTGGAAGAGCAGTCTAGCGAGGGATTTAACTGTATTTTTTTTTTTTTTAAACTTTATTTATTCAGCAAGAGGGGTTTTTACATGAACCAACGATCATAGAAGTTTTTATACATTCATGAAAGATTTTTTAACATTCTGTTAAACACAAGACTCTAATGGTAGTTTATAGTCCCTTAAAAGATTCATGATAGTCCCATTTCAACACGACAAGTATGTCATAGGTCATGCTGTCCCCTCTCATTTTCCACTTTTCCTTCAAAACATTATAAACAATAAACAACAAACGGTAACAAATTATAAATATAGCTGCAAGCAGCGATAGAGGTGGCCAAGCGCATCGCCTTTGCAACGGCATACAAGCAGCTAAGTCACAATATAAAGCGATAAACCAAGTTTTTACATTTCTAACATAAGCAGCTTGAAAAAAAAAACATTTTCGAAATGTTTGCGTTTTTCAAAATTGCTGCCATACCGTATGTCCAGTACTTTAAACATGAGCAGATGTAACTCTAGGTCAAAATATATGGTTATGCAGCAAATTTTACAGCTTTAACAAAAGCAGTTGCAGAGAAAATAGATTTTCGAAATTTTTCGCGTAAAACAAAATGGCTGCCAGATCATATGATATACAGCCTCCATATTATGCACAATAGTTCTCACCATATTAGTCAATAAACATGGCAAAAATAAAGCATTTTTGTAAAATGGTTTTTGTTGTATTATAAATTTAAAAATATCGTTAAGCGTTTTTGAACAATTCAAAATGGCTGCCAAATTACATGACATATCAACTTCACTTGAACAAATCTGAATGTTAGTCATAAGATAACTCTATAAACAAAATTTCAAGTCTGTCCCATAAGCGGTTTCGGATAAGAAGATTTTTGTAGCTTTTAAAAACAGCGCATACGAAACTAAATGGCCGCCAAGCTATGAAATGTATGGCTTTGAAATTACACACACTAATGCTCACTATAGACCTCTACAATTTGCAGAAGTTTTATGAAAATTTGCAAATGTTTTATTTCACGAAGGCAACTGCGCAGTGCGAATTTTGACTGCAATATTGCCTTTAGGGGTCATGACTATGTGTAATCATGTGTCTGTTACACTGTAATATAGTTAAATTGTGTAAACTTAATGCATAATGTGCAAATTTACGCAATTGAACAAATATAAAAAGGCGAATGGCTCATAGCGGCCATGTTGATTATGGAAAATTCACAGTTTGAACAATCTTGGTAGAGGACCTTGCAAAGAGCACATGTGCAAAATTGAGCTTCAATGCACTTAGTGGATTCAGAGAAGAAGATGTTTAAAGATTTTCGTACATTTAAAAATGGCAGCTAGATCATGTGACTAAATCACTTCTCTTGAACAAACTTTATTCTAGGTCAGTACAGCAATACACTCAGGAAGTTTCACAACTGTAACATAAGCGGTTCCGGAGAAGAAGATTTTTAAGCGTTTGTCAAAATTTGACGCAAAAAGCAATATGGCTGCTTGATCACATGACCTATGAGATTTATGTTGCATAGGATTATGCACAGCATAGATCTCTAGCACTGTGCCAAGTTTCATGAGTTTTTGAGTTATGCTGTGGTTATTATAAGCATTTGAAAAAAACGGCGGAAAAATAATTTTAATAATACAAGCAATAACAAATAATAATATAGCTGCAAGCAGCAATAGAGGTGGCCAAGCGCATTGCCTATGCAATGGCATACAAGCAGCTAAGTCACAATATATAGCTATAATGCAAGTTTTTGCAGTTCTAAGATAAACAGTTGGAAAGAAAACACATTTTTTAAATTATTGCGTTTTTAAAGATGGCTGCCACACTATATGACCAATACTTTCAGCGTGAACAGATGTAACTCTAGGTCACATTATATGGTTATACAGCAAATATCAAAGCTTTAACATAAGCGGTTGCAAAGAAAACATATTTTCGAAGTTTTTGCGTTATTCAAGATGGCGGCCATACCATGTGACCAATACTTTCAACATGAACAGATGTAACTGTATGTCACAATATAAGGTTATACATAAAGTTTCACAGTTCTAACATAAGTGGTTGCAGAGAAAATAGATTTTCGAAATTTTTGCAAAAAACAAAATGGCTGCCAGAATATATGATATACAGTCTCCATATTATGCATAATAGTTGTCACCATAGATGTCAATAAGCATGGCAAAAATAAAGCATTTTGGTAAAGCGGTTTTTGTTTTATTATTAATTTGAAAATATCGTTAAGCATTTTTGAACTATTCAAAATGGCTGCCAAACCACATGGCATTTAAACTTCTCTTGAACAAATCTGAATGTTAGTCATAAGATAACTCTATAAACAAAATTTCAAGTCTGTGCCATAAGCGGTTTCGGAGAAGAAGATTTTTGTAGTTTTTAAAAACAGCGCATTCGAAACAAAATGGCCGCCAAGCTATGCAATGTATGGCTTTCAAATTGCACATACTAATGCTCACTATAGACCTCTACAATTTGCAGAAGTTTCATGAGAATTTGCAAATGTTTTATTTCACGAAGGCGACTGCGCAGTCCGACTTTTACCTGCAATATTGGCTTTAGGGGTCATAACTGTTTGTAATCATGTGTCTGCTGCACTGTAATATAGTTAAATAGTGGAAATATAATGCATAAAGTGCAAATTTACGCAATTAAACAACGATAAAAAGGCGAATCGCTCATAGCAGCCATGTTGATTATGGAAAATTCACAGTTTTAACAATCTTGGTAGATGACCTCGCAAAGAGTACATGTGCAAAATTGCGTTTTATTGCACTTAGCGGTTTCAGAGAAGAAGATGTTTAAAGATTTACGCACATTTCAAAATGGCAGCTAGATCATGTGACCAAATCACTTGTCTTGAACAAACTTTATTCTAGGTCAGTACAGCAGTGCACACAGCAAGTTTCACAACTGTAACATAAGCAGTTCCAGAGAAGAAGATTTTCAAGCGTTTGTCAAAATTTGTCGCAAAAAACAATATGGCTGCTAGATCACATGACCTATGAGATTTATATTGCATAGGATTATGCACAGCATAGATCTCTAGCACTGTGCCAAGTTTCATGAGTTTTTGAGTTATGCTGTTGTTATTATAAGCATTTGAAAAAAACGGCGGAAAAATAATAATAATAATAATAATAATAATAATAATAAAAATAATAATAATAATAATAATAATCTGAGCAAAAACAATAGGTGTCCAGCACTATAGTGCTTGGCCACCTAAATATAGCTGCAAGCAGCGATAGAGGTGGCCATGCGCATCGATATAGCAATGGCATACAAGCAGCTAAGTCACAATATAAAGCTTTACAGAAATTTTTACAATTCTAACATTAGCCGTTGGAAAGAAAACACATTTTCGAAATTTCTGTGTTTTTCAAGATGGCTGCCCCACCCTATGACCAATATTTTTATCACGATCAGATGTAACTCTAGGTGACAATATATGGTTATACAGCAAATTTCACAGCTTTAACATAAGCGGTTGGAAAGAAAACACATTTTCGAAATTTTTGCGTAAACCAATATGGCTGCCACAGCTTCTGACCAATTCCTTCAACATAAACAACTGTGACTCTAGGTCACAATATAAGGTTATACAGCAAGTTTCACAGTTCTAACATAAGCAGTTGCAGAGAAAATAGATTTTCGAAATATTCACATAAAACAAAATGGCTGCCAGATCATATGATATACAGCCTCCATATTATGCACAGTAATTGTCACCATAGATGTCAGTAAACATGGCAAAAATAAAGCATTTTTGTAAAACAGTTTTTGTTTTATTATTAATTTAAAAATATCGTTAAGCGTTTTTGAACAATTCAAAATCGCTGCCAAACCACATGACCTATCAACTTCTCTTGAACAAATCTGAATGTTAGTCATAAGATAACTCTGTAAACAAAATTTCAAGTCTGTGCGTTAAGCGGTTTCGGAGAAGAAGATTTTTGTAGTTTTTAAAAAAAGCACATACAAAACAAAATGGCCGCCAAGCTATGCATTGTATGGCTTTCAAATTGTACATACTAATTCTCACTATAGACCTCTACAATTTGCAGAAGTTTTATGAACATTTGCAAATGTTTTATTTCACGAAGGCGACTGCGCAGTGCAAATTTTTACTGCAATATTGCCTTTAGGGGTCATGACTATGTGTACTCATGTGTCTGCTACACTGTAATATAGTTAAATAGTGTAAACATAATGCATAAAGTGCAAATTTACGCAATTAAACAGCGATAAAAAGGCGAATGGCTCATAGCAGCCATGTTAATTATGGAAAATTTGCAGTTTGAACAAATTTAGTAGAGGACCTTGCAAGGAGCACATGTGCAAAATTGCGCTTTATTGCACTTAGCGGTTGCAGAGAAGAAGATGTTTAAAGATTTTTGCACATTTGAAAATGGCAGCTAGATCATGTGACTAAATCACTTCTCTTGAACAAACTTTATTCTAGGTCAGTACAGCAGTATACACAGCAAGTTTCAGAGCTGTAACATAAGCGGTTCTGGAGAAGAAGATTTTCAAGCGGTTGTCAAAATTTGTCGCAAAAAGCAATATGGCTGCTAGATCACATGACCTATGAGATTTATATTGCATATGATTATGCACATCATAGATTTCTAGCACTGTGCCAAGTTTCATGAGTTTTTGAGTTATGCTGTTGTTATTATAAGCATTTGAAAAAAACGGCAGAAAAATAATTTTAATAATACAAGCAATAACAAATAATAATATAGCTGCAAGCAGCGATAGGGGTGGCCATGCGCATCGACTTTGCAATGGCATACAAGCTGCTAAGTCACAATATATAGCTATACAGCAAATTTCAAAGATTTAACATAAGTGGTTGCAAAGAAATCACATTTTCAAAATTTTCACGTAAATCAATATGGCTGCCACAGCTTGTAACTAATTCCATCAACATGAACAACTGTGTATCTAGGTCACAATATAAGGTTATACAGCAAGTTTCACAGTTCTAACATAAGTGGTTGCAGAGAAAATAGATTTTCGAAATTTTCGCGTAAAACAAAATGGCTGCCAGATCATATAATATAAAGCCTCCATATTATGCACAATAGTTCTCAAAATAGATGTAAATACACATGGCAAAAATAAAGCATTTTTGAAAAACGGTTGTTGTTTTATTAATAATTTAAAAATATCGTTAAGCGTTTTTGAACAATTCAAAATGGCTGCCAAACCACATGACCTATCAACTTCTCTTGAACAAATCTGAATGTTAGTGATAACATAACTCTGTAAACAAAATTTCAAGTCTGTGCCATAAGCGGTTTAGGAGAAGAAGATTTTTGTAGCTTTTAAAAACAGTGCATACGAAACAAAATGGCCGCCAAGCTATGCAATGTAGGGCTTTCAAATTGCACATACTAATGCTCACTATAGACCTCTACAATTTTCAGAAGTTTCATGAAAATTTGCAAATATTTTATTTCACGAAGGCGACTGTGCAGTGCGAATTTTAACTGCAATATTGTGTTTGAGGGTTATGACTATGTGTAATCATGTGTCTATTACACTGTAATATTGTTAAATATTGTAAAACTAATGTATAAAGTGCAAAATTACGCTTTTAAATGGCAATAAAAAGGTTAATGTCTCACAGCAGCCATGTTGATTATGGAAAAATCGCAATTTTAACAAACTTGGTAGAGGACCTTGCAAGGAGCATATGTGCAAAATTGCGCTTTATTGCACCAAGCGGTTTAAGAGAAGAAGATGTTTAAAGATTTTCGCAAAATGCAAGATGGCTGCTACATCATGTGACCAAGGCACTTCTGTTGAGCAATGGCAAATCTAGGTCATAGCAGCACTAAGCACAGCAAGTTTCAAAGTTGCAACATAAGCAGTTCCAGGGCTAAAGATTATTTAGCAGTTCTCGAAATTTGTTGCAAAAAACAATATGGCTGCGTAACCTTATGACCTATGACTTCAATATTGCATGAGATAAAGCATTGCAATAGGCTGTACCAGCATACCTGATTTCAAGAGTTTAGCATAAGTAATTTGTGTTTTGTGAGCAATTGACACAAAAGAGGCAGTATTGAATTACAAATAATTACGATAAATATAAAACCGATATTGCTGCCGCATCATGTGACTGATTCTCTCCTAATGAGCAATTGTGAATCTAGGTCACAATATAAGACTGTACAGCAAATTTCAAATTTCTTACATAAGCGGTTGCAGAGAAAATAGACTTTCGAAATTTTCGCGTAAACCAAGATGGCTGCCCGATCGTAAGATATACAGCCTCCATATTACACACAATAGTGCTCACTATAGATGTCAATAAACATGGCAAAAATAAAGCATTTTTGTAAAACGGTTTTTGTTTTATTATTAGTTTAAAAATATTGTTAAGCAATTTTGAACAATTCAAAATGGCTGCCAAACCACATGACGTATCAACTTCTCTTGAACAAATCTGAATGTTAGTCATAAGATAACTCTATAAACAAAATTTCAAGTCTGTCCCATAAGCGGTTTCGGAGAAGAAGATTTTTATAGTTTGTAAAAATGGCGCATACGAAACAAAATAGCCGCCAAGCTATGCAATGTATGGCTTTCAAATTGCACATATTAATGCTCACTATAGACCTCTACAATTTGCAGAAGTTTCATGAAAATTTGCAAATGTTTTATGAAAATTTGCAAATGTTTTATTTCACGAAGGCGATTGCGCAATGCGAATTTTAACTGCAATATTGTCTTTAAGGGTTATGACTGTGTAATCATGTGTCTATTACACTGTAATATTGTTAAACATTGTAAAACTAATGTATAAAGTGCAAAATTACGCAATTAAATGGCGATAAAAAGGTTAATGTCTCACAGCAGCCATGTTGATTATGGAAAAATCGCAACTTTAACAAACTTGGTAGAGGACCTTGCAAGGAGCATATGTGCAAAATTGCGCTTTATTGCACTAAGCGGTTTAAGAGAAGAAGATGTTTAAAGATTTTCGCAAAATGCAAGATGGCTGCTACATCATGTGACCAAGGCACTTCTGTTGAGCAATGGCAAATCTAGTTCATAGCAGCACTGAGCACAGCAAGTTTCAAAGTTGTAACATTAGCAGTTCCGGAGATAAAGATTATTAAGCGTTTATCGAAATTTGTCGCAAAAAGCAATATGGCTGCGTAACCTTATGACCTATGAGTTCAATATTGCATGAGATGTAGCAGAGCAATAGGCTGTACTAGCATACCTGATTTCAAGAGCTTTGCTTTAGCAGTTCAAAAGTTATGGGCAATAGAAAAAGTGGCGGAATAATAATAATAATAAATATAGCTGCAAGCAGCGATAGGGGTGGCCATGCGCATCACCTTTGCAAAGCATACAAGCTGCAAAGTCACAATATATAGCTACACAGCAAATTTCACAGCTTTAACATAAGCAGTTGCAAAGAAATCACATTTTCGAAATTTTCGCATAAACCAATATGGCTGCCATAGCCTGTGACCAATTCCTTCAACATGAACAAATGTGACTCTAGTTCACAATATAAGGTTATACAGCTAGTTTCACAGTTCTAAGATAAGCAGTTGCAGAGAAAATAGATTTGTGAAATTTTCTCATAAAACAAAATGGCTGCCAGATCACATGATATACAGCCTCCATATTATGCACAATAATTCTCACTATATATGTCAATAATAATGGCAAAAATAAAGCATTTTTGTAAAACGGTATTTGTTTTATTATTAATTTAAAAATATCGTTAAACGTTTTTGAACAATTCAAAATGGCTGCCAAACCACATGACCTATCAACTTCTCTTGAACAAATCTGAATGTTAGTCATAAGCTAACTCTGTAAACAAAATTTCAAGTCTGTGCCATAAGCGGTTTCGGAGAAGAAGATTTTTGTAGTTTTTAAAAACAGCTCATACGAAACAAAATGGCTGCCACACTGTGTAATGTATGGCTTTCATATTATACACACTAATGCTCACCATAGACCTCTACAATTTGCACAAGTTTCATAAAAATTTGCAAATGTTTTATTCCACGAAGGCGACTGCGCAATGCAAATTTTAACTGCAATATTGTCTTTAAGGGTTATGACTATGTGTAATCATGTGTGTATTACACTGTAATATTGTTAAATATTGTAAAACTAATGTATAAAGTGCAAAATTACGCAATTAAATGGCGATAAAAAGGTTAATGTCTCACAGCAGCCATGTTGATTATGGAAAAATCGCAATTTTAACAAACTTGGTAGAGAACCTTGCAAGGAGCATATGTGCAAAATTGCGCTTTATTGCACTAAGCAGTTTAAGAGAAGAAGATGTTTAAAGATTTTCGCAAAATGCAAGATGGCTGCTACATCATGGGACCAAGGCACTTCTGTTGAACAATGGCAAATCTAGGTCATAGCAGCACTGAGCACAGCAAGTTTCAAAGTTGTAACGTAAGCAGTTCCAGAGCTGAAGATTTTTAAGCTTTTCTCGAAATTTGTCGCAAAAAACAAAATAGCTGCCTAACCATATGACCTATGAGTTCAATGTTGCATGAGATGTAGAATTGCAATAGGCTGTACCAGCATACCTGATTTCAAGAGTTTAGCATAAGTAATTTGTGTTTTGTGAGCAATTGACTCAAAAGAGGAAGTATTGAATTATAAATAATTACGATAAAAATAAAACTAATATTGCTGCCACATCATGTGACTGATTCTCTCCTAATGAACAATTATGAATGTAGGTCACAATATAAGATTATACAGCAAATTTCATAGTTCTAACATAAGCGGTTTCAGAGAAAATAGACTTTCGTTATTTTCGCGTAAACCAAGATGGCTGCCTGATCATAAGATATAGAGCTTCCATATTATGCACAATAGTGCTCACCATGGATGTCAATAAACATGGCAAAAATAAAGCATTTTTTTAAAACGGTTTTTGTTTTATTATTAATTTTAAAAAATCGTTAAGCGTTTTTGAACAATTCAAAATGGCTGCCAAACCACATGACCTATCAACTTCTCTTGAACAAATCTGAATGTTAGTCGTAAGATAACTCTGTAAACAATAAAAAGGTTAATGTCTCACAGCAGCCATGTTGATTATGGAAAAATCGCAGTTTGAACAAACTTGGTAGAGGACCTTGCAAGGAGCATATGTGCAAAATTGCGCTTTATTGCACTAAGCGGTTTAGGAGAAGAAGATGTTTGAATATTTTCTCAAAATGCAATATGGCTGCCACATCATGTGACCAAGGCACTTCTCTTGAGTAATAGCAATTTCAGGGCATAGTAGCACTAAGCACAGCGAGTTTCAAAGTTGTAACATAAGCAGTTCCAGAGCTAAAGATTTTTAAGCGTTTGTCGAAATTTGTCGCAAAAAGCAATATGGCTGCCAGAGCATGTGACCTATGAGTTCAATTTTGCATGAGATGTAGCACAGCAATAGGATGTACCAGCATATCTGATTTCAAGAGCTTTGCACAAGCAGTTAAGCAGTTATGGTCAATTGAATACAAAGCTTGGCGGAATAAAAAGAATAATAATAATAATAATAATAATAATAATAATAATCCGAACAATAACAATAGGTTGTCCTGCAACTTTGTTGCTGGCCAAGTTTCAAAGTTGTAACATAAGCAGTTCCAGAGCTAAAGATTTTTAAGCGTTTGTCGAAATTTGTCGCAAAAAGCAATATGGCTGCCAGAGCATGTGACCTATGAGTTCAATTTTGCATGAGATGTAGCACAGCAATAGGATGTACCAGCATATCTGATTTCAAGAGCTTTGCACAAGCAGTTAAGCAGTTATGGTCAATTGAATACAAAGCTTGGCGGAATAAAAAGAATAATAATAATAATAATAATAATAATAATAATAATAATAATAATCCGAACAATAACAATAGGTTGTCCTGCAACTTTGTTGCTGGCCACCTAATAATAATAATCCTGACAATAACAATAGGTTGTCCTGCAACTTCGTTGCATGGCCACCTAATAATAATAATAATAATCCTGACAATAACAATAGGTTGTCCTGCAACTTCGTTGCATGGCCACCTAAATATAGCTGCAAGCAGCGATAGAGGTGGCCATGCGCATCGACATTGCAATGGAATACAAGCAGCTAAGTCACAATATAAAGCTTTATAGAAGATTTTACAATTCTAACATTAGCAGTTGGAAAGAAAACACATTTTCGAAATTTTTGCGTTTTTCAAGATGGCTGCCCCACCATATGAGCAATACTTTCATGCCGATCTATTGTAAATCTAGGTGACAATATATGGTTATACAGCAAATTTCACAGCTTTAACATAAGCGGTTGGAAAGAAAACACATTTTCGAAATTGTTGCGTAAACCAATATGGCTGCCACAGCTTGTGAGAAATTCCTTCAACATGAACAACTGTGACTCTAGGTCACAATATAAGATTTCGATTTCGAAACAATTTTAAATATTGCCAAAACAGCAGGAATAATAAATAACCAAGAGTATCAATTCATAAATATACAATATCCAAAAACTCCAATATTCTATTACCTCCCTAAAATACATAAAACACTAGACCACCCACCAGGGCGTCCAATAATCTCAGGAATTGATGCTCTTACTTCTAATATGTCACAATATGTGGATTCATTCCTACAAAAATACGTACAAAACTTACCTTCTCATTTAAAAGACACCACGGATTTTTTAAATACATTAACAACAATAAAATGGGAAGAGGACTACACATTAGTCACATGCGACGTCAATTCATTATACACCAACATACAACACAAATTAGGAATAGAAGCCGCAGAATACTACTTGAACACAGATTATGAAATGAAAAATCCACAGATTAAATTTATTTTAAACTGTATGCAATTCATATTAGAAAATAATTATTTCAACTTCAACCAAACATTTTATTTACAATTAAAAGGAACAGCTATGGGCACAAGGTTTGCACCCAGTTACGCTAACTTATTCATGGGGAGGTTTGAGGATAAATATATCCTACACTCCCCATGGGGTGCAAACCTTGTGCTCTATAGGAGATTCATAGACGATATGTTTCTGATCTGGAAAGGGGATCAAGAACTCCTCAATTTATTTCTAGAAGACATAAATTATAACACTTGGGGTTTAAGTTTTACCCATGAATATAGTAAAACAAATATACATTTTTTAGATGTTCAAATAAATATTATAAATAACACCATCACAACAGAAACATATTTCAAACCTACAGATACAAATAGTTACATACATCCGGATAGCTGTCATTTGGAAAGATGGATCAACAATACACCTAAAGGCCAGTTCTATAGGATAAGAAAAAACTGTACAGATGAAAATACATTTCAGAAACAAGCGAACACTTTGGAAAGGAAATTTAAAGAGAAAGGATATAAAGATAAAATAATACAAGAAGCAAAAAATCAAGCGATAAATAAAGATAGAACAGAATTATTAAAATATACAAATAAGAACAAAAACTTATTACATAACCAAATATCATTCATTACAGAATACAGTGAAGATCATAAGATTATAAAAAAGATTCTAGATAAACACTGGCACATAATTAGAAAAGATCCACTACTAACTGACATTGTAAAATCACGACCTACACTAATATTCAGGAAGACAAATAATCTGGGAAGTATACTGGCACCCAGTCAATTTATCAAATCATCTAAACCAAGAGACCAAGACCTATATGGAAATGCTCTGCAAGGTTTTTTTCCTTGCACAAGCTGTAAAGCGTGCAAATATGGTAAAAAAAGTAAAGTAGTAATATCCTCCAATAACAACTATAAATACCCCATAAGAGACACCATTAGGTGTTCAGATACAAATGTAATTTATTTAATCCAATGCAAATGCAAATTACAATACTTAGGGCAAACGAGTAGACCGTTACATGATAGAATAAGAGAACATCTATCCAACATTAAAAGAGGTAATTGCAAACATCTATTATCTAAACATTTCACAGAAAAACATAAAAAAAAACCAATAGGATTCACATACTGGGGTATAAAAAAGATACATAATAACAGAGGAGGTAATATGGAAAATATGTTACTATTAAAGGAAGCTGAACTCATATTCAAATTCAATACTCTCACACCATATGGCCTCAATGCAGAGCTTAACTTGAATCCTTTCTTGTGAGTGCAGCGAAAACAGTGAACAGTATTGCCATAACAAAAGTACAATAGTGTACTGATTACCCGATAGAAAATAACCATTATTTGATGGCACATATCCTCATACTTATTCGAATAATACAACAATTGAATTAACACACCACAGTCTCCCTTCACATTTTCACTAAACATCACTTCTCACTCACATGTTTTATTTATTTCAATTATTTATTTATTTTATTTTCAACAAATATATTTCAGTATAAATGTGTTAACAACATTAGCCATTGAAAGAAAATGAATAAGGCTAAGAAATGATAATTTATAAACCGGAACATATTAGAGCATTAATTAGGGGGAGTATCCTAACCTCAACAGGACTATATAGGAGCCTAAAAGACACACCAGATTATACAGTCTTGATAAAGGCGCAAGTTACGGCGCTGAAACGCGTAGAAAACCTGACATCGAGTGTGGAAAGATTGGCTCCAGTACAAGAAACACTCCCCCCACGATCCGGTTGCCTGATTGGTCCTCCGTGTACAACGTCAACGTCACACGCACATCAGGGTAGGAAGTAGTTGCGGAGGAAATTCAAACAGCGGCAAAGCCGCTTGGAGAACTCGACCTACTTACAAAAAGCACTCTTCCCAGAACCCAAGGTAATACAAAGAAAACACGGAGGTAAGGAATATCAGAGGTCCGGTTAGGGGGAGAATAAACTGCAAAATTAACAACAGCACAGTACTACATTTGGATTTTAACTGTTTTAAAATTGGTTGTGGCCACAACTTAAGAAAACCATAAGGATTACAAATCCGAACTTCCACCATAAGGATTAAAAATCCGAACTTTTAGCATTGTTTTACGATAAAGATGTACCCCCACATGCTCTAAACAGATTCATTGTATGGTATAACCATAAAATACGATTGAAACGATCTTATACTGTTTTTTATCTTAGTAAAGTTTTTTAAATTTATCACGATTTGTTTGTTTATTCATCTAGAAGTTAAGTCATTTTTTTCATCACGATTTGTTTGTTTATTCATTTAAATTCATCACGTTTTAAATTCATCACGTTTCAAATTCATAACGATTTGTTGGTCTATCCCTTTTGAAGCACAATTTGTGTATCAGTTTATTTAGAGGCACATCAATTTATTTAAAGGTACAGTGATAATACACCGAGCATACACATTTTGAATAAATAGAAGGATTTTATAAAATTGTCCTTGAAGAATTTTAAGAATCAACGTTTTGTTTTTGATTGTTTATTTGTTCACATTTTTTGGAGAGACACTATATAACACCAGAACCACACAAAAATTTATGATTCAAAGTAATTATATTTATTCAAAGAAATTATATTTGGTAAATCCATACACATTCTATCACAGTGTATACACACTTCAAATCATAGTTTATACTCACAGCTCTTTTAGAGCGCTCCCCACACCCATCACTACTTGCACATTTCTATACATCTGATATTGGGAGCATATCAGATTTGGGGAAGCTAGTTGAGTCCTATCTACATATCACTCCACACTTTCCTTTTCTTTCTCACAATATAAGATTATACAGCAAGTTTCACAGTTCTAACATAAGCAGTTGCAGAGAAAATAGATTTTCGAAATTTTAGCATAAAACAAAATGGCTGCCAGATCATATGATATACAGCCTCCATATTATGCACAATAATTGTCACCATAGATGTCAATAAACATGGCAAAAATAAAGCATTTTTGTGAAACGGTTTTTGTTTTATTATTAATTTAAAAATATCGTTAAGCGTTTTTGAACAATTAAAATTGGCTGCCAAACCACATGACCTATCAACTTCTCTTGAACAAATCTCAATGTAAGTCATAAGATAACTCTGTAAACAAAATTTCAAGTGTGTGCCATAAGCGGTTTCGGAGAAGAAGATTTTTGTAGTTTTTAAAAACAGCGCATACGAAACAAAATGGCCCACAAGCTATGCGTTGTATGGCTTTCAAATTGCACATAGTAATGCTCACTATAGACCTCTACAATTTGCAGAAGTTTCATGAAAATTTGCAAAAGTTTTATTTCATGACGGCGACTGCGCAATGCAAATTTTAACTGCAATATTGTCTTTGAGGGTTATGACTATGTGTAATCATGTGTCTATTACACTGTAATATGGTTAAATATTGTAAAACTAATGTATAAAGTGCAAAATTACGCAAATAAATGGCGATAAAAAGGTTAATGTCTAACAGCAGCCATGTTCATTATGGAAAAATCGCAATTTTAACAAAATTGGTAGAGGACCTTGCAGTGAGCATATGTGCAAAATTGCGCTTTATTGCACTAAGCGGTTTAAGAGAAGAAGATGTTTAAAGATTTTCGCAAAATGCAAGATGGCTGCTACATCATGTGACCAAAGCACTTCTGTTGAGCAATGGCAAATCTAGGTCATAGCAGCACTAAGCACAGCAAGTTTTAAAGTTGCAACATAAGCAGTTCCAAAGCTGAAGATTATTAAGCAGTTCTCGAAATTTGTCGCAAAAAACAATATGGCTGCATAACTTTATGACCTATGAGTTCCATATTGCATGAGATGTAGCAGAGCAATAGGCTGTACCAGCATACCTGATTTCAAGAGTTTAGCATAAGTAATTTGTGTTTTGTGAGCAATTGACTCAAAAGAGGCAGTATTGAATTACAAATAATTACGATAAATATAAAACCGATATTACTGCCGCATCATGAGACTGGTTCTCTCTTAAGGAGCAATTTTGAATCTAGGTCACAATATAAGACTATACAGCAAATTTCACAGTTCTTACATAAGCGGTTGCAGAGAAAATAGACTTTCGAAATTTTCGCGTAAACCAAAATGGCTGCCCGATCGGAAGATATACAGCCTCCATATTGCGCACAATAGAGCTCACTATAGATGTCAATAAACATGGCAAAAATAAAGCATTTTTGTAAAACGGTTTTTGTTTTATTATTAATTTAAATATATCGTTAAGCAATTTTGAACAATTCAAAATGGCTGCCAAACCACATGACGTATCAACTTCTCTTGAACAAATCTGAATGTTAGTCATAAGATAACTCTATAAACAAAATTTCAAGTCTGTCCCATAAGCGGTTTCAGAGAAGAAGATTTTTATAGTTTTTAAAAATGGCGCATACGAAACAAAATGTCCGCCAAGCTATGCAATGTATGGCTTTCAAACTGCACATACTAATGCTCACTATAGACCTCTACAATTTGCAGAAGTTTCATGAAAATTTGCAAATGTTTTATTTCACGAATGCGATTGCGCAATGCATATTTTAACTGCAATATTGTCTTTAAGGGTTATGACTATGTGTAATCATGTGTCTATTACACTGTAATATTGTTAAATATTGTAAAACTAATGTATAAAGTACAAAATTACGCAATTAAATGGCGATAAAAAGGTTAATGTCTCACAGCAGCCATGTTGATTATTGAAAAATCGCAGTTTGAACAAACTTGGTAGAGGACCTTGCAAGGAGCATATGTGCGAAATTGCGCGTCATTGCACTAAGCGGTTTAAGAGAAGAAGATGTTTGAATATTTTTGCAAAATGCAAGATGGCTGCCACATCATGTGACCAAGGCACTTCTCTTGAGCAATAGCAATTTTAGGTCATAGTAGCACTAAGCACAGTGAGTTTCAAAGTTGTAACATAAGCAGTTCCAGAGCTAAAGATTTTTAAGCGGTTGTCGAAATTTGGCGCAAAAAGTAATATGGCTGCCAGAGCATGTGACCTATGAGTTCAATTTTGCATGAGATGTAGCACAGCAATAGGCTGTACCAGCATACCTGATTTTAAGAGCTTTGCAAAAACAGTTAAGCAGTTATGGGCAATTGAATACAAAGCTTGGCGGAATAAAAAGAATAATAATAATAATAATAATAATCCTAACAATAACAATAGGTTGTCCTGCAACTTCGTTGCATGGCCACCTAATAAACCAAAAAGTTAGGGTAAAGTACTATATACCAACAAGTCTGGCCATACTTACCCGAGACGCCCGCAGATCGCCAGCCCCAGAGCATCCCTCCTCATCAACTTGAGTGCAGGTGTGAATTTGTTATGCACCTAAGCAATCAGTATGTGGGTATTCGAGAAACACCATTTCCCTTTAAGGTTTTCTTTTAAGATAAATTCACTGTTTCTAAATGGATATAGAACTCTTTATCTGACACTATCTGGCAGGTAGAGTAAGTATAGTTCCCATTTTTTAATGAACCTGGATATTCTCTTTTCAATATTCCCCCTAACATCTGCCTGTTCTATAAGCATCTGAGTGTGCAAATTGGTGAGGAATTTTTGGAATGGAGGAGACTTCTTATCTGCCCATTGTTGCAATATTAGCTGTCTTGCAATTAGAATAGTTATTTTTACTAGAATGTCTTGTGTCTGTGTATCTTTAGTGGGGAGCAGGAACACAACTTGTTGTGCCGAGAGGGGTGTCTCTTTTTTTTATTACTTATGTTAGCCAGTATGCTATCTTATTCCAAAACCATTTTAACTTGGGACAGTGCCAAAACAAGTGAATCCAGGTTTTGCTAGTTTGCATTTGGTGCAGACATTTTCCGCATCTGGTATCCACTTGGATCTAAGGGCCAGAGTAATATATGCTTGTTGAAGAATTTTTGTGTGCGTTTCTCTCAGGTTTGCTGATAGTGTTGTGTTCCTGACTTCCTCAAAACTAGATGTCATCTGTTCGGAATCTATTTCTATGTCTCTGCAGGTGGACCAACTCGTGGACATTTTTTGGGTGGCTAGATTGTCATGATGTTTAAGAATGAGGTCATATGTGTTCGTTAGTTTGTATATGCCCTGTTTAGCTAATGAGCATAAAGTGTTAATATGATTGTTTTCCATAGTAAGTAGCCCTTCTGAATTTAATTTTGCAACATAATTCCTACATTGAAGGTATGCAAACCTATGTGTGCTAGGTATCTGATAGGTGTTTTGTAGTTCCTGAAAGGGATGAATACGTAGTGTCAGTGGATTAAAAAGCTGTCCTATTGTTGTAAGGAGTTTCTCTTTCCAGGTCTCAAATACTGCTGTGGTGTATCCCAGTAAAAAGGATAAGCTGCCCTGGATAGGGAGGAATTTACTAGTAGTAAATTTTACTCCCCACAACTTACACAGTTTTGCCCATGCTCTCAAAGGGTCTCTAAACAGAACATGATGTTGGATTTCAGGTGGTAGAGAGTTTAGCTTTGTGTGAGGCAGGAAGGCCAGGTGTATCGGATGTATAAGACCTGATTCTAACGTGGGGATTGTGAATTTTCCGTTCTCTACCAACCAGTCCAGCACTATCTTGGTCAATGTCGCCCAATTGTACAATAGAATGTTTGGTAGGCGGAGCCCCCCTTTAGTAAATGGCATAACCAAGCTGAGCCTACTTATCCTCTGCTTTTTCCCTTTCCATATAAATTTGCCTAAGATAGTTTGTATAATCTTGGCGTCTCGTTGCGTTAGCATTAACGGAAGCATCTGTAAAGGGTAGAGTATTTTAGGTAAGGCTATCATTTATAGAGGTGTATCCTACCCGTCAAGGACAGAGGAAGTTTATCCCATCCAAGCAACATGTTGCACACTTTTAAAAGAGTTTTGCTGATGTTTAATGGGTATAATTTATTTGGATCTACATGTATATGGATGCCCAGATATTTGAACATGCCATCTGTTACCTGAAGGCCAGTATTACTAAGTGTATTGCGCTTCGTGTTTTTTAGCCAAGTGACTTCTGACTTATCCTTATTGATTTTGAAACCTGAAAAAGTTCCAAAATTGTCGATAATGAGTTTGGGTACATTTAATTCTGGATTACTAACAAACAAAAGGAGGTCATCCACGTACAATGATAAATGTTGTTTGTGGCCTTTAACGTCAATTCCCTCACTGTGTTGCCGAACATGGCATGCCAGAGGTTCTATGGCCAAATCAAAAAGTAATGGGGAGAGAGGACATCCCTGTCGGGTCCCTCTCTGTAGGCTAAAAGGAGTGGATAGTCCGCCGTTTATTATGATCGAGGCCTGAGGAGCAGTATAAAAAGTCTGGATAAGATTAAAGAATGCGCCAGTTACACCGAATCATGTCATGGCAGTGTAGAGATGGTCCCATTCAATCCTGTCAAAAGCCTTTTCGGCGTCTAACGCCAAAAGACAGGCATCTTGGAGAGTGGGTTGTTTTTTTGAGTGTTTGTTATACCAATAGTAAGAGGATATGGCCAGGGTTTTTCTTATATTCACCACGGAGGAACGTCCCATGACGAATCCAGTTTGGTCAAGGTGAACCAAGAGGGGGAGGACCATTGCCAGTCTATCTGCCATTATTTTTGTTAATAGTTTGTAATCACTGTTAAGCAGTGAGATAGGTCTGTAGGAGGATGTGAGTGTAGGATTTCTGTCAGGTTTTGGTAAAATGCAAATATTTGCTTCTGTGAAGCGCTTATCAGGCTGGGTATTGTTAATTAGGTAGTCTGTGTACAGGGATGCCAGTATGGGACCAACCTCTTCATTTAAGAGTTTATAGTACTCGGCAGGAAGCCCATAGGGCCCGCCGCCTTGCCCAATTTCAGCTGTTTAATCGTTTTAGACACTTCTCATGCATTTATTGGGGCATTCAAAATGTTTTAAGAAAATAAATGTGTTCAGAGCGCCTCAAATGGGCTAGGTGTTGTACAATGTGTAGAGTGTGTATTTAGAAATATTTTAATTGTAAATCTAGTACTTTACACAAGAATAAAACATGCCACGGTGGGTACAGTGGTAATAAATGACAATAAAAACAATAAGATGTGGATCCACTCTTGTACAAATTAAATATTGAATATATCTATATAAAAACACTGAATATAAAATGATACAGAGGCAATAATAATGGTAGCCCCAATAAAAATATGAGAAAGTTAAAATTCCAAACAATGTCTGAAAGAAATCAATCCAATGTGTGGATTAAAAAAATTCAGTAAATCAAATGAATGGATTGCTGATATCGACTAGGAGGAGGATACCGTAAGAGATATTATGTACCAGTGTTGGTGGTGATAATGTGTATAAAAAGTGAGTGAAAAATTATCCTTAGTGATTGCAAATGTAAAGAAAACAGACAGTGTCAACTTGCTTATTCAAAAGTGAAAAAAAAGATGTGAAAAAATTGAAAAAATGCTGCTCAAAAAATGAAAAAAAAAGAACAAAGTCAGTGATAAAAAAAAAGGAAAAAAGAGAACAAAGTCAGTGATTGTAATCCAAGAAACAAAATCCTAAAAAAGGCTAAATGTGAAGATCCAAATAAAAGTCAAAAGTTAATAATGTGTAAAAAAGGAAACCTTATTTTCCTAGTGGTTCCTGATGGTGAGAATAAAGTCAATGGTTTTTTAGGTCAAACCCAATTAATGGGCTAGTGTTCCTGATGGTGAGAACCTTTGGTGGTTGGAAGAAACTCCAATCCCAAAAAAATATATATTTTTTTCTTTTTAAATTATAAATTAAACCTAAAAGCAAATAAAAACAACACAGCTGGTAAGCACTATTCTGATTTTATATAAGTTTTTTAGTACCATCTACACTATTGTTGTTTTTATTTGCTTTTACGTTTAATTTATGATTTAAAAAGAAAAAAAAATATATA
This sequence comes from Bombina bombina, assembly GCF_027579735.1. NCBI lineage: Eukaryota > Metazoa > Chordata > Amphibia > Anura > Bombinatoridae > Bombina > Bombina bombina. The sequence goes on along the minus strand of NC_069503.1, from coordinate 478,266,995 downwards.
TATTTTTTGGATTGGAGTTTCTCCCAACCACCAAAGGTTCTCACCATCAGGAACAGGAACACTAGCCCATTAATTGGGTTTGACCTAAAAGACCGTTGACTTTATTCTCACCATCAGGAACCTCAGATGGACTCTCACCACTAGGAAAATAAGGTTTCCTTTTCTACACATTATTAACTTTTGACTTTTATTTGGATCTTCACATTTAGCCTTTTTTAGGATTTTGTTTCTTGGATTACAATCACTGACTTTGTTCTCTGTTTTCCTTTTTTTAGTTTTGATCACTGACTTTGTTCTTTTTTTTTTCATTTTTTGAGCAGCATTTTTAAAAAAAATTCTTTGTAATTTTTTCAATTTTTCACATCATTTTTTTCACTTTTGAATAAGCAAGTTGACACTATCTGTTTTCTATATATTTGCAATCACTAAGGATAATTTTTCACTCACTTTTTATACACATTATCACCACCAACACTGGCACACAATATCTCTTACGGTATCCTCCTCCTAGTCGATATCAGCAATCCATTCATTTGATTTACTGAATTTTTTTAATCCACACATTGGATTGATTTCTTTCAGACATTGTTTGGAATTTTAACTTTCTCATATTTTTATTGGGGCTACCATTATTATTGCCTCTGTATAATTTTATATTCAGTGTTTTTATATAGATATATTCAATATTTTATTTGTACAAGAGTGAATCCACATCTTATTGTTTTTATTGTCATTTATTACCACTGTACCCACCGTGGCATGTTTTATTCTTGTGTAAAGCAGTGTTTTTCAACCAGTGTGCCGTGGCACACTAGTGTGCCGTGAGAGATCCTCAGGTGTGCCACGGCAGACTGACAACAGTGTGACATATTTTTTTAAACTTTGCTTGTTTTTTACTCCCAGTGCAGGGGTAGTTTGTAGGAGGCATGGCCTAACAGCACAATACATACAGTATGTGTGTGTTTGTGTGTATGTGTATATATATATGCTGTATTAGGCTACAATGTGTGATTTTTTTTTAAATTTTGGGATGGTGGTGTGCCACAGGATTTTTTAATGTAAAAAAGTGTGCCACGGCAAAAAAAGGTTAAAAATCACTGGTGTAAAGTACTAGATTTACAATTAAAATATTTCTAAATACACACTCTACACATTGTACAACACCTAGCCCATTTGAGGCGCTCTGAACATATTTATTTTCTTAGTACATTTTCCAAGCTAGCTAGTTAGCCTACTGTTCAGAGCTATAGGTGCTCGTCTTTGGCGCTACACCCCATCGAAATCCGCATTCAAAATGTTTCTCTGTGCATCAGTCAGAGACGAGGTTGTAATTTCCCCCCAGAATTTGTTTTTATTTTCTACATTAATGTGTTGTTGAGAATATAGCGATTGGTAGTATTCAACAAATTCCACCATAATTTCCTTTGTGTGTGTCACCATATTGGATTGTGTTTGAATTGAAGTTACATAGGATCTAGGGTTGTGTGCCTTTACCATTCTAGCCATCAACTTGCCTGCCTTGTTTCCGTGTCTGTAAAATCGGCCTTGTCTATGAATATTGCATCTATTGTCTTTTTGGATCAAATAGGTGTCCCTAGTTTTCTTTAGGTCATAGTAGGTTTGTCTCGTGATATGAGAAGGATTTAAAAGATAGTTATTGTAAGCCTCTGTAAGTCATGATAGAAATTGCCCGTCTATCTTCTTAGACAACTTGTTAAAATGAGCGGTGTGTGAAGTAATGTGACCTCTCATGACCGTTTTAGAAGCATGCCAGAACAGATTTAGTTTTGATATGTGTTGATTATTGTCTGCTGCGTATTGTATCCATGCCTGCATAAGAATTTGTCTAAATTCTGTGTTGTCGTATAAATAAACAGGGAACCTCCAAGATCTATTTGTATGTTCCTGTACTACCGGCCGGAGTCCCAAATGAATCGGAGCATGGTCTGAAATTGTGATTTGCCCAATTTCAGGTGCGTGAATCTGAGGTGTTAAAGCTCTAGATGTGAAGAAATAATCAATGCGCGACAGTGTGTTATGTGACTTAGAGACACAAGTATAGTCCCTCTGGTCTGGGTGTTGCGCCCTCCAGGTATCCACTAGGTCAAGATTCTCCTTAAACATATTCATTAGATGTGCTTCTCTCTTATGTCGTGAAATGTCTCCTATGGGTGCGTTAGATATCATGGGCTCTTTGAATCTGTCCAAAGGCATATTTTGTGCCAAGTTAAAGTCACCCCCAACGATTAATAGTGGGTTGTCATAAGTGGCCAACTTTGCCAATAATTCAGACCAAAAGCTGGGGCAGTAGGCGTTGGGGCCATAGACATTGCACACCACATAAGTGAAATTTTGAATACGCATTAATGTGATTATATATCTACCCCTGCTATCGGTCACTGTGTCTGTGAAAGATATTGGGAGTCCCTTCCTAACCAATATGGCCACATCACGTTTTCTGCCCTCTGTTGGCGTGTAAAGGACTTGGCCTACCCACCTAGATTTTAACTTTTCATGCTCTATCGGAGACAGCCTGGTTTCCTGAAGTAGATCATGCTTCGTTTAGCCGGGGAAGTTATTCCCCCAATATTCCATGAGGTTATCTTATAATTTATAGCCATATTGGTGGGTCATGGTTTGAAGTACATGCACCATCAAGGGCCAGATGCAACAATTAGCTATGAGTGCAGGTATGTTGTGCATACGGGGAGAACTCACTGTGTGTATGTGTCCATGATTCTCTCCAGGGCAGGCAAATCCGCGAGCTCCCCGGGTCCTATATTTTGGCAGTAGAAGTGAGCCGGCTAGAGCAAAAAGCTCTTTGAACTCAGACTTTCCATAGCATAGGTTTCCTCCTAAACAAAGACATGGCTTCTGCATAGGATAAACAAATACAAGTATCAATATATTGAACATATACATTTGTAAGGATTGGCTTTGTACAGTGAACAATGTGATAGTCATCAATAGAGGTATTAATAGTCTCAGGTGTATAGTGGAATTAGTGGGGTTAGTGTCCCGCTTAGACCCAACCATAATACAAAACAAGCAGACTCTCAAGTCCTGCACAGAGAGAGGAGGGGGGGTGTCGTGAAGCAAACAGTCCGGTGTTTCATCAAAGTTGTGACAGTATTCTTGGAAATTACTACTACCGAGAAAATGATGACAGACCTTGATACACTATATGGGAATGGAAATAAAAGGGGTGAGGCCTTACTAAGAGTCATTGGTCTACGTGTAGTTGGCCCAAAATGGAATTTACTATCTAGTCTTGAACTGTTAGTCACAGAGGAGAAGATATAGTTAGTCAGTGGATACATGTAAGTCAGTTTTAGGACAGTTACCTTGTATTGAAATAATTTTAAGGGGTCCTACCCTCTGGTATGGGTATGGGGTCACTAGTCATGGTCAGAGAAGTACTCTTACAGTCAGCGATCAGAGAGGTGCAGTCTGTAAGAAACAATACGTCTACATTGACATTGGTTATAACGGCAAAAAGTGGTTGCAATCCGGCCAAACCATAAAACAGAAAGAGTTCTGTGACAATACATAACGACAGAGCATAGGTAATAATGTAAAACAGTGCAATAACATTGGAGATAATAAAAACTCTCCTGCTCATCTCTCCCTCTTCCCCTAGGGGATAGGCGGAGGAGGCTGTACATATATGTGATACACTTACCCAACTAAGGGTCCAAGTGTGGAGGAATTTCCATGGCAATTTATCCGCCATGAAGGCTGTCCAGAAAAGTCTCCTCCCGCAGGGAGGTCGTTGCAATACTGATCCCTCCATAGTAAAATGGAGGTGGTTGAGGGATTGTTTTCCCTTGATCAGTGGACATCACCTTGACCTTCTGCATCCAAGTAAGCTTGTAGTTCTTTGGGGGTACGAAAAAAACTGGTTCCAGTTGACGTCTGTAAACTTAACTTGGCTGGATTTAACAGGGAGGCCTGTCTTCCCTCTTTATACAAGCGGGAGCAAAGGGGAGCAAAGTCTTTTCGCAGCTTGGTCACCTCTGCAGAGAAATCTTGAAAGATTAAGAGTTTTTTTCCCTCAAATATCAAATCTCCTTTGTGGCGCGGTATGCCCGTAGTAGTGCAAGCTTCTCCTGATAATTGACGCATTTAAAGATTACTTGGCGGGGTCGGGAGTTAAATGTTTCCAGGCCATAATCTGGGCCTATGCAGTGAGCCCGTTCTATATCAAAAGGAAGGTGATCCGGGTTTATTTTCAGCGCTTTAGGAAGTGTCAATGCCGTGAATTCCAGTAAATCTTTGCCTTTTACAGATTCAAGGACCCCTACTACTCGAAGGTCATTTCTCCGGCTACGGTTCTCGAGGTCCTCCACCTTCTCCTGCAATGCTTGATTCTGGCGTAAGAGCTGTCTCACTGATACGGTTGTTGATTCATGTCTGTCTTCTACTTCAGATATTCGATGTTCTGCTTGCGTCATTCTTGTGGAGAACTGGCGAACCTCACTGGTGAGGGTGTCCACACCTGCCTGAAGGGACTCCATTTTTGGCAGAAAAAAGATTTAAGCTCCTGGAGCAACAGTTGAGTCCATGATAGCAGTGTCTGGGGCCTTGGGGGAAGGAGGGGATTCTACATGTATTTCAGCAATAGCCTTTCTTTTGTCTAGTTGTTTGTTTCTAGAGGTCATCTTTCCCGCCAGAGTTGGGAGTAGATGAGAAATACTGATCTAACCTCATGCAAAAACTCTGTTAGGTGATATTCAACAACAAAATATATCAGGTGTAATACTTCTGAGAGACCACAAGATGGTGATATAAGCCCTAGTTGTCACAGCTGCAGGCTGTTTTATAGTAGAATGATGGATCTTTCCACAACTTTTTTTTTCCCTCCACTGCACCACACTAACATCAAAATGATAGGATTCTTATTATGTTAAGTTAGGCCCCAGAGATATAGGTATATATGCATGTATAGCCTATAAAGTATAGAGCAGGCCGGCTAAGTTTATCACCAGAAAGGTGAAATGTTCAGTAAAGAGTCCCTTATTGGTACACAAACACATGCAAACTAATGGTAATGGAGACAGGGACCCAGGTTTAAAATAGCATATGTCCCAGGCGATGTCTTAATATAAAAGTTGCCCAATATATTTGGGGGTAAGGCAGGGTTAGGATGTCTTATAGGGCCGTGTATGATCCACATGAGGTGCTTGTTGCACAAACTTCTTACTGGCCTCATGCAGCAGTCTTAATGCTGTCTTAATGGCTGTTTCAGCCTGATGAGTCTCATGTGCTACCGGGGTATGTACGATCCCCCTGTAGCCTCCCCAGGGGCAGGTGCAGTCCTCTTTGGGCTCCGATGCAATTAATAAGGCGAGGAGGGCTCCTCCAAGATGGCGCCCGCAAGTAACTTCGCACAGAGTTGCGCAGTATTAATGTCCTTCCTGGGCAAGGGCGATCTCCGGCCCTTCACAGTTTTTGGCCAGTTGGGGCTCACAAGGCAAGTAGCCCAACAAGGCAGCATTGTGGGAAAGGCGTCTGGCAGCGAGATAACATAATTTATGTAAGAACTTACCTGATAAATTCATTTCTTTCATATTAGCAAGAGTCCATGAGCTAGTGACGTATGGGATATACATTCCTACCAGGAGGGGCAAAGTTTCCCAAACCTCAAAATGCCTATAAATACACCCCTCACCACACCCACAATTCAGTTTAACGAATAGCCAAGAAGTGGGGTGATAAGAAAGGAGCGAAAGCATCAAAATAAGGAATTGGATTAATTGTGCTTTATACAAAAAAATCATAACCACCACAAAAAGGGTGGGCCTCATGGACTCTTGCTAATATGAAAGAAATTAATTTATCAGGTAAGTTCTTACATAAATTATGTTTTCTTTCATGTAATTAGCAAGAGTCCATGATCTAGTGACGTATGGGATAGTAGATACCCAAGATGTGGAACTTCCACGCAAGAGTCACTAGAGAGGGAGGGATAAAATAAAGACAGCCAATTCTGCTGAAAAATAATCCACAACCCAAAACAAAAGTTTTAATCTTAATAATGAAAAAAACTGAAATTATAAGCAGAAGAATCAAACTGAAACAGCTGCCTGAAGTACTTTTCTACCAAAAACTGCTTCAGAAGAAGAGAAAACATCAAAATGGTAGAATTTAGTAAAAGTATGCAAAGAAGACCAAGTTGCTGCTTTGCAAATCTGATCAACAGAAGCTTCATTCCTAAACGCCCAGGAAGTAGAAACTGACCTAGTAGAATGAGCCGTAATCCTTTGAGGCGGGGATTTACCCGACTCCACATAAGCATGATGAATCAAAGACTTTAACCAAGACGCCAAAGAAATGGCAGAAGCTTTCTGACCTTTCCTGGAACCAGAAAAGATAACAAATAGACTAGAAGTCTTTCTAAAATCTTTAGTAGCGTCAACATAATATTTTAAAGCTCTTACTACATCCAAAGAATGTAAAGATTTCTCCAGAGAATTCTTAGGATTCGGACACAATGAAGGGACAACAATTTCTCTACTAATGTTGTTAGAATTCACAACCTTAGGTAAAAATTGAAATGAAGTCCGCAACACCGCCTTATCCTGATGAAAAATCAGAAAAGGAGATTCACAAGAAAGAGCAGATAACTCAGAAACTCTTCTAGCAGAAGAGATGGCCAAAAGGAACAAAACATTCCAAGAAAGTAATTTAATATCCAGAGAATGCATAGGTTCAAACGGAGGAGCTTGTAAAGCCCTCAGAACCAAATTAAGACTCCAAGGAGGAGAGATTGACTTAATGACAGGTTTGATACGAACCAAAGCCTGTACAAAACAATGAATATCAGGAAGATTAGCAATCTTTCTGTGAAAAAGAACAGAAAGAGCAGAGATTTGTCCTTTCAAGGAACTTGCAGACAAACCTTTATCCAAACCATCCTGAAGAAACTGTAAAATTCTAGGAATTCTAAAAGAATGCCAGGAGAATTTATGAGAAGAACACCAAGAAATGTAAGTCTTCCAGACTCGATAATAAATCTTCCTAGACACAGATTTACAAGCCTGTAACATAGTATTAATTACTGAGTCAGAGAAACCTCTATGACTAAGAATCAAGCGTTCAATTTCCATACCTTCAAATTTAATGATTTAAGATCCTGATGGAAAAAAGGGCCTTGAGATAGAAGGTCTGGTCTTAACGGAAGTGACCAAGGTTGGCAACTGGCCATCAGAATCAGATCCGCATACCAAAACCTGTGAGGCCATGCTGGAGCCACCAGCAGAACAAACGAACGTTCCATTCGAATTTTGGAAATCACCTTTGGAAGAAGAACTAGAGGCGGAAAGATGTAGGCAGGATGATAATTCCAAGGAAGTGACAACGCGTCCACTGCTTCCGCCTGAGGATCCCTGGATCTGGATAGATACCTGGGAAGTTTCTTGTTTAGATGAGAGGCCATCAGATCTATTTCTGGAAGACCCCAGATTTGAACAATCTGAAAAAATACCTCTGGGTGAAGAGACCATTCGCCCGGATGTAACGTCTGGTGACTGAGATAATCCGCTTCCCAATTGTCTACATCTGGGATGTGAACCGCAGAGATTAGACAGGAGCTGGGTTCCGCCCATACAAGTATCCGAGATACTTCTTTCATAGCCAGAAGAATGTGAGTCCCACCTTGATGATTGACATACGCCACGGTTGTGACATTGTCTGTCTGAAAACAAATAAACGATTCTCTCTTCAGAAGAGGCCAGAACTGAAGAGCTCTGAAAATCGCATGGAGTTCCAAAATGTTGATTGGTAATCTCGCCTCCTGAGATTCCCAAACCCCCTGCGCTGTCAGAGATCCCCATACAGCTCCCCAACCTGACAGACTCGCATCTGTTGAGATCACAGTCCAGGTTGGGCGAACAAAAGAAGCCCCTTGAACTAAACGATGGTGATCTATCCACCACATCAGAGAGTGTCGTACATTGGGATTTAAGGATATTAATTGTGATATCTTTGTATAATCCCTGCACCACTGGTTCAGCATACAAAGCTGAAGAGGTCTCATGTGAAAACGAGCAAAGGGGATCGCGTCCGATGCAGCAGTCATGAGACCTAGAATTTCCATGCACAAAGCTACCGAAGGGAACGATTGAGACTGAAGGTTTCGACAAGCTGAAACCAATTTCAGACGTCTCTTTTCTGTTAGAGACAAGGTCATGGACACTGAATCTATTTGAAAACCCAAAAAGATTACCTTTGTCTGAGGAATCAAAGAACTCTTTGGTAAATTGATCCTCCAACCATGTCTTTGAAGAAACGACACAAGTTGATTCGTATGAGATTCTGCAGAATGTGAAGACTGAGCAAGTACCAAGATATCGTCCAAATAAGGAAATACCGCAATACCCTGTTCTCTGATTACAGAAAGAAGGGCACCGAGAACCTTTGTAAAGATCCTTGGAGCTGTTGCTAGGCCAAACGGAAGGGCCACAAACTGGTAATGCTTGTCTAGAAAAGAGAATCTCACAAACTGATAGTGATCTGGATGAATTGGAATATGAAGGTATGCATCCTGTAAATCTATTGTGGACATATAATGCCCTTGCTGAACAAAAGGCAGAATAGTACTTATAGTCACCATTTTGAATGTATCCTTACATAACGATTCAATATTTTTAGGTCCAGAACTGGTCTGAAGGAATTCTCCTTCTTTGGTACAATGAATAGATTTGAGTAAAACCCCAGACCCCGTTCCAGAACTGGAACTGGCACAATTACCCCAGCCAACTCTAGATCTGAAACACATTTCAGAAACGCCTGAGCCTTCACTGAGTTTATTGGAATGTGAGAGAGAAAAAATCTTCTCGCAGGCGGCCTTACCTTGAAACCTATTCTGTACCCTTGTGAAACAATTTTCTGAATCCAAAGACTGTGAATCGAATTGATCCAAATATCTTTGAAAAATCGTAACCTGCCCCCTACCAGCTGTGCTGGAATGAGGGCCGCACCTTCATGTGGACTTGGGAGCTGGTTTTGACTTTCTAAAAGGCTTGGATTTATTCCAGACTGGTGAAGGTTTCCAAACGGAAACCGTTCCTTTAGGGGAAGGGTCAGGCTTCTGCTCCTTATTCTGAAGAAAGGAACGAAAACGATTAGCAGCCCTGTATTTACCTTTAGATTTTTTGTCCTGAGGCAAAAAGGTTCCTTTCCCCCCAGTAACAGTTGAAATAATAGAATCCAACTGTGAACCAAATAATTTATTACCTTGGAAAGAAAGAGAAAGCAAAGTTGACTTAGAAGTCATATCTGCATTCCAAGTTTTAAGCCATAAAGCTCTTCTAGCTAAAATAGCTAAAGACATATACCTGACATCAATTCTAATGATATCAAAAAATGGCATCACAAATAAAGTTATTAGCATGTTGAAGAAGTTTAACAATGCTATGAGTATTATGGTCTGACACTTGTTGCACTAAAGCCTCCAACCAGAAAGGGAAGCAGCAGCAACATCAGCCAAATAAATAGCAGGTCTAAGAAGATTACCTGAACATAAATAAGCTCTCCTTAGAAAGGATTCAAGCTTCCTATCTAAAGGATCCTTAAAGGAAGTACTATCCGCCGTAGGAATAGTAGTATGTTTAGCAAGAGTAGAGATAGCCCCATCAACTTTAGGGATTTTGTCCCAAAACTCTAATCTATCAGATGGCACAGGGTACAATTTCTTAAACCTTTCAGAAGGAGTAAATGAAGTACCCAGATTATTCCATTCCCTAGAAATTACTTCAGAAATAGCATCAGGAACTGGAAAAACTTCTGGAATAACTATATGAGGTTTGAAAACCAAATTTAAACGCTTAGTAGATTTAGTATCAAGAGGACTAGACTCCTCCATATCTAATGCGATTAACACTTCTTTAAGTAAAGAACGAATAAATTCCATTTTAAATAAATATGAAGATTTATCAGTGTCAATATCTGAGGCAGAGTCTTCTGAACCAGATAGAGCCTCATCAGAAACAGACAAGTCAGAATGATGGCGGTCACTTAAAAATTCATCTGAAATATGAGAAGTTTTAAAAGACCTTTTACGTTTACTGGAAGAAAGAATAACAGACAGAGCCTTCCTAATAGATTTAGAAACAAATTATTTTACATTAACAGGGACATCCTGAACATTAGATGTTGAAGGAACAATAACAGGTAATGGATTATTACTAATGGAAATACAATCTGCATTAGAAAGTTTATCATGACAGTTATCACAAACTACAGCCGGAGGAACAGTTACCAAAAGTTTACAACAAATGCACTTAACTTTGGTAGAACCAGCATCAGGCAGCGTCTTTCCAGAAGTAGATTCTGATCCAGGGTCAAGTTGAGACATCTTGCAATATGTAATAGAAAAAACAACATATAAAGCAAAATTATCAAATTCCTTAAATGACAGTTTCAGGAATGGGAAAAAATGCCAATGAACAAGCCTCTAGCAACCAGAAGCAATGAAAAATGAGACTGAAATAATGTGAAAAAAAGGTGGAGACAAGAATGACGCCCACATTTTTTGGCGCCAAAAATGATGCCCACATTATTGGCGCTAAGTACAACGCCTATATTTTTTGGCGCCAAGTATGACGCCACATCCGGTGACGCCGACAAAAACGACGCCCACATTTTTGGCGCAAAAAAACGTCTGAACACATATACGTAAAAAAAATGACGCAACCACGAACAAAATTCCGGTGTCAATTAGGGCGCCGTAAATGACAAAATTTTTGCGCCAAAAAAGTCAGCGCCAAAAATGACGCAATAAATTGAAGCATTTTCAGCCCCCGCGAGCCTAACAGCCCACAGGGAAAAAAGTCAATTGAAAAAATTTTTAAGGTAAGAAAAAATAATCATTCATATGCATTATCCCAAATAATGAAACTGACTGTCTGAAATAAGGAATACTGATTACCCTGAATCATGGCAAATATAAGTTTGAACACATATATTTAGAACTTTATAAATAAAGTGCCCAACCATAGCTTTAGAGTGTCATAATAAAATAACTTACTTACCCCAAGACACTCATCTACATATAGTAGATAGCCAAACCAGTACTGAAACGAGAATCAGTAGAGGTAATGGTATATTAGAGTATATCGTCGATCTGAAAAGGGAGGTAGGAGAAGAAATCTCTACGACCGATAACAGAGAACCTATGAAATAGATTCCCTAGAGGAAGACCATTGAATTCAAATAGGCAATACTCTCTTCACATCCCTCTGACATTAACTGCACTCTGAGAGGAAAACTGGGCTCCAGCCTGCTGCGAAGCGCATATCAACGAAGAATCTAGCACAAACTTACTTCACCACCACCACGGGAGGCAAAGTTTGTAAAACTGAATTGTGGGTGTGGTGAGGGGTGTATTTATAGGCATTTTGAGGTTTGGGAAACTTTGCCCCTCCTGGTAGGAATGTATATCCCATACGTCACTAGCTCATGGACTCTTGCTAATTACATGAAAGAAATATAGATTTTAACAATCTGAATTTCGGAGCTCTTTTCCTCTGCTGCCAGCTGTTAGCTCTGTCCACCGGAAGTCCACGATTAAACTGTATTTTTAGTTCTCTGCACATTATAAGTATTTCGTTTTGATGTTCTATGATGAGATTGGTTACTGATTTAATAAAGGACGCTTGTTTAGAGTTTGGGGTGTATATGGAGACTAATGTGACTGGTCTGCTATAGAGTAGTCCTATCAGGATAATGTATCTGCCTTCCCTATCTCTCAGTATTTTAATTGTGGTGAAAGTGACATTTTTCATGATAAGAATTCCAAATCCGTGTTTTTTAGATTTAGGATGGGTAATAACAATCAAATTTAAGTTTCATGAATAAATGCTGTCAGTCTTGTGTCTGTCAAATTCCTTCAGTAATTGGGATCTTTTGGATGGTATATTGAGACCCCTAGGGGTCTATTTATATATGCGCGGACAGACATGATCCGCTATAGAGAACCATGTCCGGCGCCCATCGATAAACGCTGTCTGCATTTATCATTGCACCAGCAGTTCTTGTGAACTGCTGGTGCAATACTGCCCCCTGCAGATTCGCTAGCAGGGGGTGTCAATCAGCCCGATCGTACGTGATCGGGCGGATTTCTATACGCCACCTCAGAGGCGGCGTATGAGTTTAGGAGCAGTGGTCTTAAGACCGCTGCTTCTTAACTCCTGTTTCCGGTGAGCCTGAAGGCTTGTGTTGAAAAAAGGGGAACATTCGGCCCTCATTAAATGGACCCCTTAGAGTTAATTGTTTGGATTCGTATGGAGTCTAAGTTTGTTTTGTCTTATTATGAGTTAGACATAAGAGTATGATAAAGTGATTATTGTATGCCTTGGAAGTGTGTAGATAGTGTCAGGATTATAGATGGGTGTTTTGGCCTGTAGTTTGGTATTCTTTAACAGGTGTAACAGCGAGAAAGAAGGTATCCGGCTTATCAGTATCCTCTGGACGATATTTGACATCGGCCTGGTCGCCCCCCACGCATACACCTCTACAACTTTATAGTTGTTCTTAATCCTCTCACACGGGATTGATTTGATTAGGAGGGTGACACAGTGTGACTCCTTTTATCTGTATAGAATCAAGGGTTAATATCTCCTGAGGGGGATTATTGAACGGGGGGGGAATAATCTTATATGTTTATTTGCTTTTATGTGTGAGATGTTATGGAATATACAGGTTTCACTTTGAGAGCCATGCAGCTTTCAAGCTTGGTGCGCTTTTTCTCATAGCAGGGACGGTCTTGCATTGTGCACCATGTGATAATTTCCCTCTTTCCTGACCGGGTGTCTATCAGAGAGGAGTCTAACTCTATGTACTGTTTGGGTCATGGGAGGTGGTGAGTGCCCCAGCCATTGGGATATAAAAGTGCAGGGTTTTTTTAATAAAAACATAATTTATGTAAGAACTTACCTGATGAATTAATTTAATTCATATTGGCAAGAGTCCATGAGCTAGTGACGTATGGGATATACATTCCTACCAGGAGGGGGCAAAGTTTCCCAAACCTCAAATGCCTATAAATAAACCTTCAGCCACACCCACAACTCAGTTTAACGTATAGCCAAGTAGTGAGGTGATAACAAAAAGGAGTAAAAAAAAAAAGCATAGAAAAAGAGGAACTGGAAATATAATTGTGCTTTTATACAAAAAAACATAACCACCATAAAAAGGGTGGGCCTCATGGACTCTTGCCAATATGAAAGAAATGAATTTATCTGGTAAGTTCTTACATAAATTATGTTTTCTTTCATGTCTAGTGACGTATAGGATAGTAATACCCAAGATGTGAAAGTCACAGAAAAGTCACTAGAGAGGAAGGGATAAAATAACAACAGCTATTTCCACTGAGAAATTAAATTCACACAATAATTAAGTTTATCTTCAAAAACTTAAATCTAAAGCAGTAGAATCAAACTGAGACAGCTGCCTGAAGAACTTGCTTCTTCTGAAGCAGTCTTTGGTAGAAAATACATACAAAAGATAAAAACAATAAAAGTATGCAAAGAAGACCAAATTACTGATTTGCAAATTTGATCAACCGAAGCTTCTTTCTGAAAAAGTCCAAGAAATGGCGACTGAACTTAGTAGAATGAGCTGTAAATCTCTGAGGCGGAGCATGCCCTATATCCAAATAAGCCTTGAAAAACAAAAGCTTTAACCAGGATGCCAAAGAAATGGCAGAGGCTTTCTAACCTTTTCTGAAACCAGAAAAACAAGAAATAGACTAGAAGTCTTCTGAAATCCTAGTAACCTCAATATAGAATTATAAAGCTCTTACCACATCCAAAGGATGTAAAGAACTCTCAAAGAATTCTTTAGGATTAGGACACAAAGAAGGAACAACAATTTTTTTACTAATGTTGTTCAAATTCACAACCTTTGAAAAAAAAAAAAAGTCCACAAAACAACTTATCCAGATGAAAAAATCAGATAAGGAGACACACAAGAGAGCTGATAAATCAGAAACTCTTGTAGCAGAAGAGATAGTCAAAAGAAACAACAGCCCCTTGTACTGTTAAAGACCCACAGACAGCTCCCCAACCTGTAAGACTTGCATCCATTAAGAATACAGTCCAGGAAGGATGAAAAAAGTAGGCTCCCTGAATAAAATGATGATAGTCTTATCACCAAAACAGAGAGAGTTGATTGTTAGTATTTAAGAATATCAACTGTGATATCTGAAAAAAATCCATGCACCATTGATTCAGTATGCAAAGCAAAAACGAACAAAGGGAACCACGCCCCATGCTGCAGTTATGAGACCTAAAATTTCCATGCACATAGCCACTGAAAGGAATGTTCTAGACTGTAAGTTAGACAGGCTAAAGCCAATTGCAATTGACTTTTGTCCGATAAAGACAAAGTCATTAACACAGAATGCATCTCGAAACCCAAAAAGAGGTGACCCTTGCCTGAGGAATCACAAAACTCTTCGGTAAATTAAATCCTTTAACCATGTCTTGAAGAAACAAAACTAGTTGATTCATGAGAGAGTCCAATAAAAGAAACGATTAAGCTAATACCAAGATACCATCCAAATAAGGAAACACCACAATACCCTACTGTCTTATTACAGAAAGAAGGGCACCTAGAACCTTTGAAAAGATTCATAAGGCTGTCACTAAACCAAAAGGAAAAGCGACAAATTGGTAAAGCTTATCTTAAAAAAAAGAGAATCTTAGAAACCACAAGTGGTGTGAATGAAATGAGATATGAGGATAAATATCCTGTAAAATGGAGTGTACTTTTGCTAAACAAAAAGTTAAACTTGAAAGTTGAGACTCTAACAAAACAATATAAAGTCTTCAGATCCAAAATTGGACTGAATCAACCTTTCTTCTTTGGGACAAAGAATAGAAACCAAATCCCTGTTCCTACTAAAGAACTGGTATAATCATTCCTGGAAAAAATTCACAGAGTGTACTGAGAAAAAAAGTATCTTCCCATAGAAGGTCTTATTCTAAAAATCTATTCAAACCCTAAGAACAATATAGATTTTAGACTGAGTTCATCCAAAAACAATTTAATCTGCCCCCCACCAGAAGGACTGGTTTGAGAACCGCACCTTCATGCAGTCTAATAACTAGTAATTATATAGTGTTTTTCTCCCAGAAGGATAAAAAAACGCTTTTTCAGTGCTTACCCTCAGAGTTAACCAATTTAGCAGCTGATAAAAACAGTTGTTATTATTACTCAAATAAATGGTACACAATAAATTGACCTCAGAAGGCCGAAGGGCTGTTTTAACCCTGCCGGGATATGAATCTATGACCCTTGGATCTAGAACAAGCGTTTGTAGTCAGGACATTCACCAACTGATCTACATCACCGGACTAAAAGTATGGCAGAAAAAAACTCTAAACCTCCAAAAATAGTGGAGATAATAGAAATCAAACAAATTGTTATCCTAACAAGCTAGAGATAATAAAATATATTTAATAATAGATAAAGTAAACATAATAAAATGAATACATCAGAGGTAAATAAACAGAGTTATATACTTGAGAATCTAAAACTGCTTATGCTAACTGTTCAACAACAAAAATGTTGAAACAACAGTAATGTCAGCCACAGATAAAGCTGAGCTAAAAATATAAACAGTACGTGAATATGCTCTACTAAGGTTATATTCAAACTCTAAAGAATCCTAAAAATAAGTACCAATTTCCATAGAAATAGTAGTACAGTCCCAAAAGGTAATCAGGATAAATCATTCTTTAGAACATAATACAGATAGTATTTTGAATAGGAAAAAACCTCAGGAGCAAAGTAAAATCTTAAAATCCAGATTTTAAAATAGCATAGTTAATAGGAGGACTAGGCTCAGAATATCTAAAAATAACAAATTTCCCTTAACAAAGAATGTTCAATTGAAAAATAAGGAAACTTCTCTGATACAGGATCCTTTGAACCAAAGAAAACCTTCATCAGTAGAATAAACTTAAGTATGCTGTCGGTCAGAACAAAATTAATTCAATCTTAATTTTGAAAAGACCTCATAAGTTTACTTAAAGGCATAATAGCAGTCATAACCTTTTATGATATAAGTAAAAACATTTGATGTTTGCAGATGAAATCAAATACATTAACTGAATAAGTAAAAACAGTAAATGTCATTGTACATGTAGAAACATTACTAGCATAAAATATGATAAATAAATACCACATAATTGAGCTGAAGAAATAACAGCAGCTTAATAATGAAAAGGACACACTTAACTTTGTAGAATTGTGTTCCAGGGCATCATAGTTTCTACAGTAACATCAGAGTCAGGATCAGAATGAGACATCTCGCAAAATGTAACAGAAAAAGAAAAATAACATTAGGCAAAACATTCAATTTCCACAATGTAACAGTTTTAGTAGATAGAAAAACAAAGATAGTATTTTTTTCATTTATTTTTTTAAACAAAAAATAAAATAAAAAAGCAGGCATAATAGCTTTTAAAATTCATGAAAACAGTGAGCAATAGAGGGAGAGGCGTAAAATAACTAAATTTTGGCGCCAAGAATGATGCATTACGCAAAAGGAAGTTTTGGCGCAAAACTAACACCAGAAAATGACAACTCGCGTCATAATAAATGCGATTTCGTGCCAAAAGAACTAGCGTCAACAAAGATGCAGGAAATTACAAAATTTGCGGTATCAAAGGCGCAACTTCGCGCCAAAAAAAAATTGCGCCAAAAATGACCACAATAAACATCCCTCGCAAGCCTAGATTTGCCCACGAAAAAAATTGAAAAACAAGTCAAATTAGAAAAAGACAACCCCAGGTAAGAAAAAAGTTTAAATAAACTTCCCAACATGATTCCTATACTACAAAGGGAAATATACATAGACCTGACTCATGGCAAATATAAGTAAAATACATATATTTAAAACTTTATATTAATACATAAAGTGCCAAACAATAGCTGAGAGTGTCTTAAACAATAATACATACTTACCGAAAAACACCCATCCACATATAGCAGATAGCCAAACCAGTACTGAAACCTATCAGCAGAGGTAATGGTATATAAGAGTATATCGTCGATCTGAAAAGGTAGGTAGGAGATGAATCCCTACGACCGATAACAGAGAACCCTTGAAAAGATTTCCAGAGAGAGAAACCATAAAATCAATAGGCAATACTCTCTTCACATCCCTCTGACAAAAACTGTACTCTGAGAGGAATTGGGCTTCAGAATGCTTAGAAGCGCTTATCATAGAAGAAATAAAAAACAAGCACAAACTTACTTCACCACCTTCATATGAGGCAAAGTTTGTAAAAACTGAGTTGTGGGTGTGGTGGGAGGTGTATTTATATGCATTTGAGGTTTGGGAAAAAACTATCCCATACGTCACAGTGCAGTTTCCCGTAGCATTGCTGATCCTCCATCTGGAGGGGGCCATTTTTTCACCAGACGTTACTGCGCAGCTCAGACGGCAGTGTCTGCAGCCTTTAATGCTTTACCTCACCCTGCTAAGCACAGACGAAAGGTTACATATTGCACTCCTTCCCAGAGTACATCAGATAATTTATTGGATTTAACGGATAGGGTTATCAGAGGATGAAGTTCTTTCTAAGACTTCAGAGTATGAACATTCTGGGTCAGATTCTGCTGCCTCTAAACCTCCAGCTGCGGAGGAACCAGACTTTAGTTTTAGGAATTTGCACTTTCTTCTAAAGGAAGTTTTTCGGTGACTTCAGTGGTTCCAGAGGCCAAATTGTCTGAGGAACCTTTGATTCCTAAATTGGATAGAGTTGAGGACAGGGTGGTACTTTATCCTTCCATGCTCCTGTTAGATCCCTTTAACAAATCGTTCCTGGTCCTGGACTCTCAATGGAGTTGTGAGGTTCTGTCCCTAAAAAGGGATGGCGCTAGCTTTACCCTTGCTATACATATTACTATCCTGTTTGAGGATAGATCTTTGTTTTAAGAGCCCATGGATAAAGGATGGAAACTCTGTTAAGAAAGTTGTTTCAACATACGGGAGGCGGCCACAGTTACTGGAGAAACTACCTTCTAGTGTGACTCCTTATAGGATTTGATTTGGGGTGGAGAAATCCCCTCTACGTTTCTCAGGAAAGATTTACAGCCTTGAGGGTTGCTAATTCTTTTAACTGTGATGCTATTATTATTTGCCTAAATGCTAAGGCTTCAGCTTTTTCTGTTCAGGCCCATCGGGCTCTGGCTGAAGTCATGGTCTGCGGATATGACTTCTAAATCTAGACTTCTTTCCCTCCCCTTTAAGGGAATGATTTTGTTTGGTCCAGGCCTGGACTCAATTATCTCCACGGTCACAGGGGGCAAGGGTGCCCTTCTACCGCAAGAGAATATGAACGAGTCTAATGGACTATTTTCGTTCTTTTTGTTTTGATAAAGCCCTTGTCAGCAGTCCTCCGCTAAGCCTGAGCAAACCAAGAGCTCTTGGAAGCTGGCTCAGTCCTGAAATAAATCCAAGCAGAGCAAGAAGCCCGCTGAGTCTAAGTCGGCATGAACGGGCGGTCCCCGGTCCTCTTCTGGATTGTGTAGGAGCAGGGGCGTATTACTGCCTAGGCAAACAAGGCACGGGCCTAGGGCGGCAGTTTAGAGGGGGGCGGCAATATTTGAAACCTCTGTGCTGGCTTATACTTTTAATACCGGAGCGTGTGTCTTATTCGGGCACATAATCTGGTGGGCATAGAACTACGTTTTTTTTACACAACCCTCAAGCTGCTGCTATACTGATCTCCATTACTGGGCTTCTTCCGGCTTTATTGTATGAAACAATGAACCTGGAAGAAGCCCAGTATAGCGCGGGAGAAACATGCGTGCGTAGTTTCCACATTGCGAGAGGGGATGTAGGACCAGTGAACACACTCCAGTCCAGACAGTTTTTGACCGAGGGGAATTTGCTGCGCCTGCTATCATTTTGAATGCAATGTTAATTGAATCCAACAAGTGGAGTATCACGGCAGATGGCTGTCATAACGGTAAGAAGATTAAAAGCATTGTCAGTAACACAGAGGGTTGGGATAAGTAACGTTATAAGACTGATGTATGTACTGTAACCGTAACCAAACTGTTTTATTTAGAGGAGGATACATTTTTTTCAGCAATCCAGTTTTGCAGCAAGTGAACATTTTAGTATTTAAGATGGTATACAGCTAGCTGGCCAGGGGCAGTATATTAGGCATGCAAATGGAGCTTATTAAAAAGTCAAGGGAAATAAGGTGCAGTAAATTTTGCCATGCTCTATAATGAAAAGAAAAAAAAAAATACTGCCTTTTTAATAAGCTCCGTTTGCACGCCTAATATACTGCCCCACTGCCCAGCCACATTAAGAAACAAAATAACTGCTTTTGAAATGCCGGTATGCACACTAAAATTAGCTGTACAGTGTACATGGAGCATTACTGTATTCAGCAGAGCCAGGGAGAGTAGTTCCTAAACGTGTCCTGAGAGTGACTCCTGAGGTACAATCAGGCTGTGGTATGGAGAAGTGCAGGGATGACTGCTGGAGAATGTTTGCTCTCCCACGGAACATAACGGTGAGTGAAGGCAGCAGCAGTAGCGGGGGTTTGGCTGTCAGTAGGGAGAAAACAGCTGTCAAGGAAGGGGGGTATGTTTATTAACTGAAAAAATGCTGTCTCTTTTTTTGCTATTGGTCTTCTTTCTTTACTGCATTGTCAGTAATGAATGCTGTGTCTCCAGCAAGCTTTTACTGCTATTTCTGACACCTTTGAAAGAGTGAAGGAAAGGGGAGCAGAAATAGTGTGTGTATATATATATATATATATATATATATATATACACACACACACACACATCTACTGTGTATATATATATATATATATATATTTATTTTTGTGTGTGTGTGTGTGTGTGTATGTATGTATGTATGTATGTATGTATGTATGTATGTATGTATGTATGTATATATATATATATATATATATATATATATATATATATATATAATGTGACCAGAGTGAATGCAAGCCCTGGTGAACATCTACTTAAGAAGACATATATTTTTTTTTTCTTACACCCTGAACAAAAAAAATGATGTCTAAAAAAGGCAGAATTTTGAATGCCTAGGGCAACACAAAACCTAAATACGCCACTGTGTAGGAGGCAGACTGTCGCTCTTTACAGTCACTTGGTTCAGGGACGTGCAGGATCCATGGGTCCTGGAGGTCATAGCTCAGGGCTACAAGATAGGTTTCAAGTCTCAGCCACCCAAGGGCAGTTCCTCCTCTCTCTCCTGCCCAGAAAGGAGGGAAGCCTTTCTGGGTGCGAACGGGATCTGTCCTCTTAGGAGCTATTGTCCCGGTGCCTATGGCAGTGAGAGGTTTGGGATACTATTCAAACCTTTTCGTGGTTCCAAAGAAGGAGGGAACTTTCTGTCTGATTTGGACCTGAAGTGCTTAAACAAGTTTTTAAATGTCCCCTCGTTCAAGAGGGAGACAATAGGTCCATTCTTTAACTTTCGTTCAAGAAGGGCAGTTCATGACCACAATAGATTTGAAGGATGTTCCCTTCACGTACCAATCCTCAAGGACCACTTCCAGTTCCTAGGGTTTTCATTCCTGGACCAACACTTCCAGTTTATTGATCTGCTGTTTGGTCTAGCTGGTATAGTGGTGAGCAAAGCTGCCTTCCAAGTAGTTGACCCGGGTTTGATTCCCGGCCAATGCAGCATTCTCCAAGAAGTTTATAGGAGAGAGTGAGCGATTCGGAATCTCTCCCCTGTCTTCTTCAATCCCATGGATGGAAGATAAATCAAGAGAGAGTTCTCTTGTATCAAGTACCAGGGTAGAAATCTTGGGTACTATAATAGTCTCCATAGACATGAGAATATTTCTAACAGACCAGAGACATTGCAGGCTAGCTTCAACATGTCTTGCCCTCCAGACCTCCTTAAGGCCATCTGTGGCTCGGTGTATGGAGGTGATTGGTCTCATGGTGTCCAGCATGGACATCCTTTCCTTTGCCAGGTTTCACCTCAGACTGTTGCAACTGCGCATGCTAAAGCAGTGGAACGGTGATCATTCGGATCTGTCTCAACAGATTTCTCTGGACAACCGATCGAGAGAATCGCTCTATTGGTGTTTTTGTCAGGATCACTTGTCCCAAGGGATGTCTGTCTCAAGACCATCCTGGGTGATGTGACTACAGTTGCAAGTCTGTCAGGATGGGATGCAAAGGGCCTATGGACTCAGGAGGAAAAGCACCTTCCCGATCGCATTTTGGATCTTCGGGCAATATACAATGCTCTGAAGGCTTGGCCTCTGCTGTGTTCATCCCAGTTTATCAGATTCCAATCAGACAATATATATTTGGTGGATTACATCAACCATCAGGGGGGAAGAAGAAGCTCCCTAGCTATGAGAGAAGTATCTCGGATTCTGGAGTGGGCGAAGACCCACATTTGTGCGCTGTCAGCGACCCGCATTCCGGGTGTGGACAACTGGGAAACGGATTTCCTCAGCAGACAATACTTTAATCCAGGGGATTGGTCTCTCCATCCCGAGTGTTTGCAGAGATTTGCAAGGAAGATCTTATGACGTCTCATTTCCAAATTACTGAGATATGGGTCGAGGTACAGGGATCCTCATGCGGAGCCTTGGAGGTTCAATCCAATTTTTCTTTTACGGCCGTTACCACTACTTCCTAGTGTAGTGACTCGAATCAAGCAGGCGTCAGTGATACCGATTGCTCCATCTTGGCCGTGAAGGATATGGTTTGTGGACTAGTGAGGATGTCGTTATTTCCTCCGTGGAAGTTACCTTGTCGCAGGGATCAGCTGACCAAGGTTTTTTTTGTTCATCTATGTCTAGATCTCTGAGGCTGACTGCGTGGATATTGAATGCTTAGTCCAAGCCAAGAGAGGGTTTTCTGAGAGTTATTTTTACTCTCATTCAAGCTCGTAGCTGGTTGCTCATCACATCTATCATAAGGTGTGGAGGACCTACTTATTCTGTTCTCCAGGATGAACTGGAGAAGGGCTTTTCTGCAAGTCCCGAGGGGACAGATTTCGGCCCTGTCTGTGTTACTGCACAAGAGGTTTGCTGAGCTTCCTGATGTGCAGTCACTTGTTAAGGCTCTGCTAGGATCCTTTGGAGCCTTTGTATGAAGTAGACATTAAATTATTGTCTTGGAAGGTTCCTTTTCTATGGGCTATTGCTTCTGTGTCTGTGATTACTGCCTTGCAATGCGTCACTCCTTATCTGGCTTTCCATGCTGATAAGGCTGTTCTACAAACCAGGTTAGGTTCTCTTCCTAAGGTTGTGTCAATTCACAACATTAATCAAGAAAACATAATTTATGTAAGAACTTACCTGATAAATTCATTTCTTTCAAATTAGCAAGAGTCCATGAGCTAGTGACGTATGGGATATACATTCCTACCAGGAGGGGCAAAGTTTCCCAAACCTCAAAATGCCTATAAATACACCCCTCACCACACCCACAATTCAGTTTAACGAATAGCCAAGAAGTGGGGTGATAAAAAAGTGCGAAAGCATATAAAATAAGGAATTGGAATAATTGTGCTTTATACAAAATCAAAACCACCACAAAAAAAGGGCGGGCCTCATGGACTCTTGCTAATATGAAAGAAATGAATTTATCAGGTAAGTTCTTACATAAATTATGTTTTCTTTCATGTAATTAGCAAGAGTCCATGAGCTAGTGACGTATGGGATAATGACTACCCAAGAAGTGGATCTTTCCACACAAGAGTCACTAGAGAGGGAGGGATAAAATAAAGACAGCCAATTCCTGCTGAAAATAATCCACACCCAAAATAAAGTTTAACGAAAAACATAAGCAGAAGATTCAAACTGAAACCGCTGCCTGAAGTACTTTTCTACCAAAAACTGCTTCAGAAGAAGAAAATACATCAAAATGGTAGAATTTAGTAAAAGTATGCAAAGAGGACCAAGTTGCTGCTTTGCAGATCTGGTCAACCGAAGCTTCATTCCTAAACGCCCAGGAAGTAGAAACTGACCTAGTAGAATGAGCTGTAATTCTCTGAGGCGGAGTTTTACCCGACTCAACATAGGCAAGATGAATTAAAGATTTCAACCAAGATGCCAAAGAAATGGCAGAAGCTTTCTGGCCTTTTCTAGAACCGGAAAAGATAACAAATAGACTAGAAGTCTTACGAAAAGATTTCGTAGCTTCAACATAATATTTCAAAGCTCTAACAACATCCAAAGAATGCAACGATTTCTCCTTAGAATTCTTAGGATTAGGACATAATGAAGGAACCACAATTTCTCTACTAATGTTGTTGGAATTCACAACTTTAGATAAAAATTCAAAAGAAGTTCGCAACACAGCCTTATCCTGATGAAAAATCAGAAAAGGAGACTCACAAGAAAGAGCAGATAATTCAGAAACTCTTCTGGCAGAAGAGATGGCCAAAAGGAACAAAACTTTCCAAGAAAGTAATTTAATGTCCAATGAATGCATAGGTTCAAACGGATGAGCTTGAAGAGCTCCCAGAACCAAATTCAAACTCCAAGGAGGAGAAATTGACTTAATGACAGGTTTTATACGAACCAAAGCTTGTACAAAACAATGAATATCAGGAAGAATAGCAATCTTTCTGTGAAAAAGAACAGAAAGAGCAGAGATTTGTCCTTTCAAAGAACTTGCGGACAAACCCTTATCTAAACCATCCTGAAGGAACTGTAAAATTCTCGGTATTCTAAAAGAATGCCAGGAAAAATGATGAGAAAGACACCAAGAAATATAAGTCTTCCAGACTCTATAATATATCTCTCGAGATACAGATTTACGAGCCTGTAACATAGTATTAATCACAGAGTCAGAGAAACCTCTTTGACCAAGAATCAAGCGTTCAATCTCCATACCTTTAAATTTAAGGATTTCAGATCCTGATGGAAAAAAGGACCTTGTGACAGAAGGTCTGGTCTTAACGGAAGAGTCCACGGTTGGCAAGAGGCCATCCGGACAAGATCCGCATACCAAAACCTGTGAGGCCATGCCGGAGCTACCAGCAGAACAAACGAGCATTCCTTCAGAATCTTGGAGATTACTCTTGGAAGCAGTGTTAATTTCGTCGACTAAAACTAGACTAAAATGACTATAAAACTAAAGAAATTCTGATGACTAAAATACGACTAAAACTAAAATGACATTTTAGTCAAAAGACTATGACTAAAACTAAATCAAAATGACATTTTAGTCAAAAGACTATGACTAAAACTAAATCAAAATTTGCTGACAAAAACATTTTATGCAAGTTGTTAAAATCAATCCATATCTAATTACTGCTCTTTTGTAAAATTTACGAAACTTAATTTTATTAAATTTTAAGATAAATAAAGATGTTATATACCACAACAGTTAAATCTGTTAAATCTGTTTTGCATGTTCAAACCTTAATACCTTGGAAGTTCTAGAGCAGTGCTAATATCGTTGCCGAAAGTTTTCGAATCTGTGAACAATCAATTGATTCTTCCTATAGAACTAAGCATAACCCATGAATATGGGTTTAAGTTATGCTGTGCCTGTGCTAGCTGCAGAAACTTTTTGTTGTGTTGAGTTACTTGATACTTGTTTTAATTATTAACAGAGAACTGTTAAAGGTTTTATATTGGGTAATATGTGCAATACAGCCAATACAGTTTACAGGGTTTTTTTTATATTTTAAAGTTGCACTTCTGTTTTTTTATGAAACTTGGTTTTATTTAATTGTAAGTTTAATAAAGATGTTACATATCACAACGGCTAAATCTGTGTCTATATTGCATGTTTAAACCTTAATACCATAAATATTAACAGGTATTATGTTTACTCCTGGAGTATGTAATCAGTTTGCAAATGATAGAGAAATGCTTAAATAACGCATTACACTTTAACTAAACCCCTTAGATATTAGTTGACTAAAATCTACTGGGATTTAGTCGACTAAAATCTACTGAAAATTCAGTCGACTAAAACTAGACTAAAACTAAAACAATTCAGATGACTAAAATACGACTAAAACTAAAATGGCATTTTAGTCAAAAGACTAAAACTAAGACTAAATTGAAATTTGCCGTCAAAATTAACACTGCTTGGAAGAAGAACTAGAGGCGGAAAGATATAGGCAGGATGATACTTCCAAGGAAGTGATAATGCATCCACTGCCTCCGCCTGAGGATCCCGGGATCTGGACAGATACCTTGGAAGTTTCTTGTTTAGATGGGACGCCATCAGATCTATTTCTGGAAGTTCCCACATTTGAACAATCTGAAGAAATACATCTGGGTGAAGAGACCATTCGCCCGGATGCAACGTTTGGCGACTGAGATAATCCGCTTCCCAATTGTCTATACCTGGGATATGAACCGCAGAGATTAGACAGGAGCTGGATTCCGCCCAAACCAAAATTCGAGATACTTCTTTCATAGCCAGAGGACTGTGAGTCCCTCCTTGATGATTGATGTATGCCACAGTTGTGACATTGTCTGTCTGAAAACAAATGAACGATTCTCTCTTCAGAAGAGGCCAAAACTGAAGAGCTCTGAAAATTGCACGGAGTTCCAAAATATTGATCGGTAATCTCACCTCCTGAGATTCCCAAACTCCTTGTGCCGTCAGAGATCCCCACACAGCTCCCCAACCTGTGAGACTTGCATCTGTTGAAATTACAGTCCAGGTCGGAAGCACAAAAGAAGCCCCCTGAATTAAACGATGGTGATCTGTCCACCATGTTAGAGAGTGTCGAACAATCGGTTTTAAAGATATTAATTGAGATATCTTCGTGTAATCCTTGCACCATTGCTTCAGCATACAGAGCTGAAGAGGTCGCATGTGAAAACGAGCAAAGGGGATCGCGTCCGATGCAGCAGTCATAAGACCTAGAATTTCCATGCATAAGGCTACCGAAGGGAATGATTGTGACTGAAGGTTTCGACAAGCTGTAATCAACTTTAGACGTCTCTTGTCTGTTAAAGACAGAGTCATGGACACTGAATCCATCTGGAAACCCAGAAAGGTTACCCTTGTCTGAGGAATCAAAGAACTTTTTGGTAAATTGATCCTCCAACCATGATCTTGAAGAAACAACACAAGTCGATTCGTATGAGATTCTGCTAAATGTAAAGACTGAGCAAGTACCAAGATATCGTCCAAATAAGGAAATACCACAATACCCTGTTCTCTGATTACAGACAGCAGGGCACCGAGAACCTTTGTAAAAATTCTTGGAGCTGTAGCTAGGCCAAACGGCAGAGCCACAAACTGGTAATGCTTGTCCAGAAACGAGAATCTCAGGAACTGATAATGATCTGGATGAATCGGAATATGCAGATATGCATCCTGTAAATCTATTGTGGACATATAATTCCCTTGCTGAACAAAAGGTAAGATAGTCCTTACAGTTACCATCTTGAACGTTGGTATCCTTACATAACGATTCAATATTTTTAGATCCAGAACTGGTCTGAAAGAATTCTCCTTCTTTGGTACAATGAAGAGATTTGAATAAAACCCCATCCCCTGTTCCGGAACTGGAACTGGCATAATTACTCCAGTCAACTCTAGATCTGAAACACATTTCAGAAATGCTTGAGCTTTTACTGGATTTACTGGGACACGGGAAAGAAAAAATCTCTTTGCAGGAGGTCTCAACTTGAAACAAATTCTGTACCCTTCTGAAACAATGCTCTGAATCCAAAGATTGTGAACAGAATTGACCCAAATTTCCTTGAAAGAACGTAACCTGCCCCCTACCAGCTGAGCTGGAATGAGGGCCGCACCTTCATGTGGACTTAGAAGCAGGCTTTGCCTTTCTAGCTGGCTTGGATTTATTCCAGACTGGAGATGGTCTCCAAACTGAAACTGCTCCTGAGGATGAAGGATCAGGCTTTTGTTCTTTGTTGAAACGAAAGGAACGAAAACGATTATTAGCCCTGTTTTTACCTTTAGATTTTTTATCCTGTGGTAAAAAAGTTCCTTTCCCACCAGTAACAGTTGAAATAATGGAATCCAACTGAGAACCAAATAATTTGTTACCCTGGAAAGAAATGGAAAGTAAAGTTGATTTAGAAGCCATATCAGCATTCCAAGTTTTAAGCCATAAAGCTCTTCTAGCTAAAATAGCTAGAGACATAAACCTGACATCAACTCTGATAATATCAAAAATGGCATCACAGATAAAATTATTAGCATGTTGAAGAAGAATAATAATATCATGAGAATCACGATGTGTTACTTGTTGCGCTAAAGTTTCCAACCAAAAAGTTGAAGCTGCAGCAACATCAGCCAAAGATATAGCAGGTCTAAGAAGATTACCTGAACACAGATAAGCTTTTCTTAGAAAGGACTCAATTTTCCTATCTAGAGGATCCTTAAACGAAGTACCATCTGACGTAGGAATAGTAGTACGTTTAGCAAGGGTAGAAATAGCCCCATCAACTTTAGGGATCTTGTCCCAAAATTCTAATCTGTCAGACAGCACAGGATATAATTGCTTAAAACGTTTAGAAGGAGTAAATGAATTACCCAAATTATCCCATTCTTTGGAAATTACTGCAGAAATAGCATCAGGGACAGGAAAAACTTCTGGAATAACTACAGGAGTTTTAAAAACCTTATTTAAACGTTTAGATTTAGTATCAAGAGGACCAGAATCCTCTATTTCTAAAGCAATTAGGACTTCTTTAAGTAAAGAACGAATAAATTCCATTTTAAATAATTATGAAGATTTATCAGCATCAACCTCTGAGACAGAATCCTCTGAACCAGAGGAATCATCAGAATCAGAATGATGATGTTCAGTTAAAAATTCATCTGTAGGGAGAGAAGTTTTAAAAGATTTTTTACGTTTACTAGAAGGAGAAATAACAGACATAGCCTTCTTTATGGATTCAGAAACAAAATCTATTATATTATCAGGAACATTCTGCACCTTAGATGTTGAAGGAACTGCAACAGGCAATGGTACTTTACTAAAGGAAATATTATCTGCTTTAACAAGTTTGTCATGACAATCAATACAAACAACAGCTGGAGGAATAGCTACCAAAAGTTTACAGCAGATACACTTAGCTTTGGTAGATTCAGCACTTGACAGCGATTTCCCTGTAGTATCTTCTGACTCAGATGCAACGTGAGACATCTTGCAATATGTAAGAGAAAAAACAACATATATATAAAGCAAAATTGATCAAATTCCTTAAATGACAGTTTCAGGAATGGGAAAAAATGCCAAAGAACAAGCTTCTAGCAACCAGAAGCAATAAAAAATGAGACTTAAATAATGTGGAGACAAAAGTGACGCCCATATTTTTTCGCGCCAAATAAGACGCCCACATTATTTGGCGCCTAAATGCTTTTTGGCGCCAAAAATGACGCCACATCCGGAACGCCGACATTTTTGGCGCAAAATAACGTAAAAAAATGACGCAACTTCCGGCGACACGTATGACGCCGGAAACGGAAATAGAATTTTTGCGCCAAAAAAGTCCGCGCCAAAAATGACGCAATAAAATGAAGCATTTTCAGCCCCCGCGAGCCTAACAGCCCACAGGGAAAAAGTCAAATTTTAAGGTAAGAAAAAATGTTAAATTAAAATGCATTATCCCAAATATGAAACTGACTGTCTGAAAATAAGGAAAGTTGAACATTCTGAGTCAAGGCAAATAAATGTTTGAATACATATATTTAGAACTTTATAAACAAAGTGCCCAACCATAGCTAGGAGTGTCACAGAAAATAAGACTTACTTACCCCAGGACACTCATCTACATATAGTAGATAGCCAAACCAGTACTGAAACGAGAATCAGTAGAGGTAATGGTATATATAAGAGTATATCGTCGATCTGAAAAGAGAGGTAAGAGATGAATCTCTACGACCGATAACAGAGAACCTATGAAATAGACCCCGTAGAAGGAGATCACTGCATTCAAATAGGCAATACTCTCCTCACATCCCTCTGACATTCACTGCACGCTGAGAGGAAAACCGGGCTCCAACTTGCTGCGGAGCGCATATCAACGTAGAATCTAGCACAAACTTACTTCACCACCTCCAACGGAGGCAAAGTTTGTAAAACTGAATTGTGGGTGTGGTGAGGGGTGTATTTATAGGCATTTTGAGGTTTGGGAAACTTTGCCCCTCCTGGTAGGAATGTATATCCCATACGTCACTAGCTCATGGACTCTTGCTAATTACATGAAAGAAATTGTGGTTCTTTTCAACATAATTCTGGTTGTGGTTTGTGCCTTGAAGTGCTATGTTCAGGCCACGTAAAAATTTAGACAAACTTCTTTCTCTGTTTGTTCTCTTTCCGGGAAGCATGGTGGTCAGAGGGCCTCTTCACCTTCCTTATCTTTTTGGCTGAGGAGTGTCCTCCGTTTAGCATTGAGCCAGCGGGATATAAGCCTCCTCTGAGGATTACGGCTCATTCAACTAGAGCTGTGACCTCTTTTTGGGCCTTTAAGAACAAGGCTTTTATGGAGCAGATTTGTAAGGCAGCTACTTGGTCCTCTTTACATTCTTTTGCTACATTTTACGAATTTAATGTTTTTGCTTCGGCGGAAGCAGCTTTTGGGACAAATGTTCTGCAGGCTGTGGTGCCCTCAGTATAGGTTCCGCCTCTTTTTACCCTCCCGTTTTTTTCATTCAGTGTCCTCTAGAGCTTGAGTATTTGTTCCCACAAGTAATGAATGAATGAAGCAGTGGACTCTCCTCCCATTAAGATTGAAAACATAAAATTATGCTTATGATTTCCATCTGTGGGAGGAGAGTCCACTGCTCCCTCCCGTTTCTCTGGGGGGACGAACCTAAATTTAATATTATTCTTCTGGCACTATTTATACCCTGATATTCTCCCATTGTTCCTTGTTTCCTTGGCAGAATGACTGAGGGGAGTGGGGGAGGTATTTAAGCCTTTGGTTGGTGTTTATTTGCCTCCTCCTGGTGACCAGGTTCTTAATTCCTACAATTAATGAATGAAGCCGTGGACTCTCCTCCCACAGATGGAAATAAAATTAGCAGGTAAGCATAATTTGTTTTTATGGGATAGTTTGTGAATAATTTGAGCTGCTCTAATAAATAAAGCAATAGTATGGATTCTATAAATGTGACCCATTGTTATTTATATAAGTAATGTTTTATAGCTGTTATCTGGGGAGCATTCTGGCTTTTATGTGGCATAGAAGTAGAGCATCTAATACCCCTTAACACCTATCTTTATCTAGAGCAGTGATTTTTAACCTTTTTTTTTGCCGTGGCACACTTTTTTGCATTAAAAAATCCTGTGGCACACCACCATCCCAAAATTTTAAAAAATCCCACATTGTAGCCTAATGCAGCATATATATATATATATATATATATATATATATATATATATACACACATACTGTATGTATTGTGCTGTGATGCCATGCCTCCTACAAACTATACGTGACATATTGACATTCATTCAAAAACGATCATAATGATTGTCTGTGAACGTATGTCAATATGTCATGGTTGTAAATGATGTCTGCCTGATGAGCCTGTCACATACCTCCCAATATTTCAAAATTTGAAAGAGGGACACCCCTGCACTGGGAGTAAAAAACAAGCAAAGTTTAAAAAATATGTCACACTGTTTCAGTCTGCCGTGGCACACCTGATAGTGTTCTTACTAGCTCTAATATATATATATATATATATATATATATATATATATATATATATATATATATAAATATAACAGTCCCAGGTGAACTCCGCACTCACTTCACTGAACAACTGCCTGGGGTGCATCCAATGTAAATACAGAATTCCAAAATAAAGAGCACTCACCTGGGCTTATATTAATATAGCATTCAAAGCTTGTATTACATAAAGTTTACTTTATGTAATAAAAGCTTTGAATGCTATATTAATATAAGCCCTGGTGAGTGCTCTTTATTTTGGAATTCTATATATGCACACACAGCCATGACCAAAAATAATATTGGCAGCCCTGCATTTCTGTCAGATAATGCACAACTTTGCCAAAAAAAATGTTGCAATTACAAATATTAAGGCATTCTCATATTTATTTATTTTTTTTGTATTGGTATGGCACAAAAAAAGTGGAGAAAGAAAAGGCCAAATCTGACACATTCCATGCAAAACAAAATTATTAGCACCCTCAATTTAATATTTGGTAGCATACCCCTTGGAAAAAAATAACTGAAATCAATTACTTCCTGTAACCATCAATGAGTTTCTTACACCTCTCTTCTGGAATTTTGGATAACTCTTCTTTCGCCAACTACTCCAGGTCTTTCACTTTGGAAGGGTTCCTTTTCCCAATTGCTGTTTTGAGATCTCTCCACAGGTGCTCTATGGGATTGAGATCTGGACTTATTGCTGTCTAGTTCAGCACTCTCCAGTGCTTTGTCTTAAACCTTTTGTTTTTTATGTGTGCTTTAGTTCATTGTCCTGCTGTAAGACCCATGACCTCTGACGGAGACCCAACTTTTTAACACTACGTTGCACCACAGAATTCTTTGGTAGTCTTCAGATTTCATAACGCACACAGTAAAGAGATTCAGTGCCTGAAGCAGCAAAGCAACCCCAAAACATCAGTGAACCACCTCCATGTTTGACTGTATTCTTTTAATTAAAAGCCTCATTTCTTTTTCTGAAAACAGAATGATGGGCTTTACCAGAAGCTGTAATTTTGTTGCGTCTGTCAACAGCACATTCTCCCAAAAGAATTTTGGCTTCCTCAGGTAAGTTTTGGCAAACTCCAATCTGTGTCAACAGTGGGGTCCTCCTGGGTCTCCTACCATAAAGACCCTTTTCATTCAGATGGCGACGTATAGTGCGTGCTGACACATTTGTACCCTGTGCCTGAAGGTCGGCTTAAATTTGTCTGGAAGTTGATCAAGGTTCTTTATCCACCATCAAACAATCCTTCTTTGATCAAATTTTCTCTTTCGTCCACGTCCAAGGAGATTAGCTATTGTGCCATGGGCTGTAAACTTCTTGACAATGTTGCGCACAGTGGACACAGGAACATTAAGATCTCTGGAGATGGACTATCCTTGAGCTTGCCCATGGTTTTCACCAATTTTTTGCCTCAAATCATCAGACAATTCTTTGCTGGTCCTTCTCTTCTCCATGCTCAGTGTGGCACACACAGATAGATTCAGTAATTTTTTCACCATTTTAACTGGTTGCCGGTGCGATTTCTATATTGTCAGCATCTATTAATTGATACAGGTGAGTTTAATTACAAATCACAGGAGCATCACAAACTTGGAATGCAATTATTTCTTAGATTTTTTGAGATGTGCCAATAAGTTTTTTCAAAGACAAGACTATTATAGAGCTCTTGGGGTTTGGGAAACTTTGCCTTCTCTTAGTGGTAGGGAAGAGTAATTCCAAGGAGTAAACATGGACTCTCACCACCTGTATAAAAGAAAAAATAACTAGAAAATATCATCTAAACATCTCTGTGTAAAAAAAGATATTTTACCTCAAAATTACCTCAGTAGCCAAATCCCTTTGTAAAGGGACTTTAAGCAACCAATCAGTATGCTAGTCCAGGACTTGCAAGGGAGAATGCATCTGGCATGTGCGGGGCACAGTCATGTTATTTCCCTTCTCAATTTAAGGACGTTTACTATGAAATCTTGCAAGATTTTAGTGAAATCTCACAAGACTATAGTAAAGCAAAGTGTGACATCAGCACTGTTGAAGCTGGTTTGCTGTTTTATTTTTATTTTTTCCAACATCCAGCTGACGGTAGGTGAAGAATAAATCTTAACATAGCACTTACTCTTGTGAGCTGAAGAAATTTTGAGGTAAAATATATTTTTTTATAGAGATGCTCAGGTGATATTTTATGGTTAGCTTTTTACCGTTCAGCTGTAAGCGTTCCAGTGATTTAGCATATGGTCATTATTTCCCTTTGAAAGAAGAAACAGAGTAATCTATCCAGTCACTATACTTTAACAACCAATGAGAAGAATTCTTAATCCCATTTAAGCTGAAATGTAAACACAAGTCAATTTTATTATTAAAAAAAATAATTGCAACAACAGATATTTTACTGGATATAATACAAATTTAGTTATTCTTTTCATAAATCACTAACAGTATGCGCATTTTAACAGGGACATATTAAAACTGTTAAGTGGGAATTCCTGGGTATTTATCACAAAATAAAACAAAACTGCACCATTCAGTTTGGGTAAATTTTTGGGTGATTTTTCTTCTTTTTTCTTTGATTAATGTATCACCTACTGAATTTCAATAGAGTTTTCTCAGCCACGTAATTTTTTCTTAACATGAACGTAGAGACATATTATACTGCTTTGAATATATGTCTGTGCTGTAATTTTTTTAATCATTGCAGCTTTTTTGTTACATAGAATAAATGTTGACCACTCTCTATTATATTAAAATAATATATTTCCATATTTTGGTGTTATTGAGCATATACAATTACTGATCAAGTCAAAAAACCCAAGGGTTACTACGTATATCAGCATCAACATTTGTAATGATCATCTTGCTGAAAGAATAAGCAACGCTTTAAACGTTTGTCCTTATGACATCATTTACAACAGGCTACATATGCATATTCAGTGGTTTTGTAAGGCTTTTATAGTAGATACTGAAATCCAACCCAAATGTTTTGCCAGTAATTTGAATTTGCTACTAACTAATCATTTTTTCATTTTGATGTATTTTGGTATTATATATCTCAGTTAAACACACAGGGGCGAAGGAACCTTTTGTTGCATTAGATTAAAAATTGCTTGAACTCTGTAAAAAAAAATCAAAAAAATCTCCCAAGTAGGCAACTTTATTTTCACTTAAACAAATAAATACTTATTGTAATATGAAAACAATTTAGAATTTGAAATCCTTTACACACTTTTAAAAGTGTTTGCGTTTTTGGCTTCTCATACTTTTTTTTATTTTTACTTATTTTCCCCTTTTCTATGTCTGTACATCATGTTTCTTCATTACATATAATATATACACATCTCATGTAAGAAAGATGTAGTATTTAGCTTTAAAAAAAAGCAGTAAATTAAAACTAGTGGAAATCCCCAGCAGTGTTCTATCTTAAGAGTATTTTTTCTGTGACAGAGTTACATGTTCAATGTAGCAATACAGAAAGGGGACTTCAGCAAAAACAGTTTCAACTTGGTCACATTGAAATTGTGGAGTATATTCTAAGACACAATCATAATATACCTTTGGCCTTGTATAAATGATTATTCATTTCATTATTACCTTGGTATTCAGCCATATTCAG
This sequence comes from Bombina bombina, assembly GCF_027579735.1. Classification (NCBI taxonomy): domain Eukaryota; kingdom Metazoa; phylum Chordata; class Amphibia; order Anura; family Bombinatoridae; genus Bombina; species Bombina bombina. The sequence goes on along the minus strand of NC_069503.1, from coordinate 478,232,716 downwards.
CCAAGAAAGAGATAGTAATCTAGACTTGGATACCATGTCAGCATTCCAATATTTGAGCCACAAAGCTCTTCTAGCTAAAATAGCTAAAGACATAGTTTTAACATAAATTTTGATGATATCAAAAATGGCATCACAGATAAAATGATTAGCATGTTGAAGCAAGCGAACAATTCTAGACAAATCAGGATCCCTTTCCTGTTGCGCTAAACTTTCCAACCAAAAAATTGATGCAGCTGCAACATCAGCCTGAGAAGATAGCCAGAATATAAATAAGCTTTCCTTAGATAAGATTCAAGTTTCCTATCTAAAGGGTCCTTAAAGGAAGTACTATCTTTCATAGGAATAGTAGTACGTTTGGCAAGAGTAGAAATAGCCCCATCAACTTTGGGGATCTTTTCCCAAAACTCCAATCTAACTGCTGGCAAAGGATACAATTTTTTAAACCTTGATGAAGGGATAAAAGAATTACCAGGCATATTCCATTCCTTATAAATCATATCAGAAATAGCATCAGGAACTGTAAAAACTTCAGGAGTAACCACAGGAGGTTTATAAACAGAATTTAAACGTTTACTAGTTTTAGTATCAAGAGGACTAGTTTCCTTAATATCCAATGTAATCAACACCTCTTTTAACAAGGAACGAATATACTCCATTTTAAATAAATAAGCAGATTTGTCAGTGTCAATATCTGAGGAAGGATCTTCTGAACCAGATAGATCCTCATCAGGAGGATAATTCAGTATGTTGTCGGTCATTTAAAATTTCATCAACTTTATGAGAAGTTTTAAAAGACCTTTTACGTTTATTAGAAGGCGGGATAGCAGGCAAAGCCTTCTGAATCACATCAGCAATAAAATCTTTTATATTCACAGGGATATCATGTACATTAGATGTTGAAGGAACAACAGGCATTGTACTATTACTGATGAATACATTCTCTGCATGTAAAAGCTTATCATGACAACTATTACATACCACAGCTGGAGATATAATCTCCACAAATTTTCAACAGATACACTTAGCTTTGGTAGAGCTGTTATCAGGCAGCAGGTTCCAACAGTGATTTCTGAGACAGGATCAGATTGCGACATCTTGCAAATGTAAGAGAAAAAAACAACATATAAAGCAAAATGATCTATTTCCTTATATGGCAGTTTCAGGAATGGGAAAAAATGCAAACAGCATAGCCCTCTGACATAGATAAAGGCAAGAGGCATATAGGAATGGGGTTTTAAATCTTGAAATTATTTGGCGCTAAGTATGACGGACAACACAAAATTAATTTTTTTGGCGCTAACATCATCCGGAAATAACACACTCGCGTCATTGCAGACGCAACCTTGTGCCAAAAATGACGCAATAAATATCGGCATTTTGCGACCTCGCGAGCCTAATTTTGCCCTCGAAAATTTTATGAAAAAGCAGTCAATTTGAAAAAAGACTATACCCCACATAAGAAAAAACATAAGAACTTACCTGATAAATTCATTTCTTTCATATTAGCAAGAGTCCATGAGCTAATGACGTATGGGATATACATTCCTACCAGGAGGGGCAAAGTTTCCCAAACCTTAAAATGCCTATAAATACACCCCTCACCACACCCACAATTCATTTTAACGAATAGCCAAGAAGTGGGGTGATAAGAAAGGAGTGAAAGCATCAAAATAAGGAATTGGAATAATTGTGCTTTATACAAAAAAATCATAACCACTACAAAAAGGGTGGGCCTCATGGACTCTTGCTAATATGAAAGAAATGAATTTATCAGGTAAGTTCTTACATAAATTATGTTTTCTTTCATGTAATTAGCAAGAGTCCATGAGCTAGTGACGTATGGGATAGCAGATACCCAAGATGTGGAACTTCCACGCAAGAGTCACTAGAGGGGGAGGGATAAAATAAAGACAGCCAATTCCGCTGAAAAAATAATCCACTACCCAAATCAAAATTTTCAATTTTTATAAGAAAAAAACTGAAATTATAAGCAGAAGAATCAAACTGAAACAGCTGCCTGAAGTACTATTCTACCAAAAACTGCTTCTAAAGAAGAGAAAACATCAAAATGGTAGAAATTAGTAAAAGTATGCAAAGAAGACCAAGTCATTGCTTTGCAAATTTGATCAACAGAAGCTTCATTCTTAAAAAGCCCAGGAAGTAGAAACTGACCTAGTAGAATGAGCCGTAATCCTCTGAGACGGGGAATAACCCGACTCCAAATAAGCATGATGAATCAAAAGCTTAACCAAGATGCCAAAGAAATGGCAGAAGCCTTCTGACCTTCCTAAAACCAGAAAAGATAACAAATAGACTAGAAGTCTGTCTGAAATCTGAGTAGCTTCAACATAATATTTCAAAACTCTTACCACATCCTAAAGAATGTAAGAATCTTACCAAAGAATTCTTAGGATTAGGACACAAGGAAGGGACAATAATTCCTCTACTAATGTTGTTAGAATTCACAACTTTAGGTAAAAATTGAAATGAGGACAGCAAAAACCACCTTATCCTGATGAAAAATCAGAAAAAGGAGATTCACAGGAAAGAACAGATAATTCAAAAACTGTTCTAGCTGAAGAGTTGTCTAAAAAGAACAATACTTTCCATGAAAGTAATTAATGTCCAAAGAAAGCATATGCTCACACAGAAGAGTCTGTAAAGTCTTCAGAATCAAATTGAGACTCCAAAGAGGAGAAATTGGCTTAATGACAGGCTTGATACGGACCAAAGCCTGAACAAAAAGATGAATATCAGAAAGATTTAGCAATTCTTACTGTGAAACAGCACAGGAAAAGCAGAGATTTGTCCTTTCAAAGAACATGCAGACAGAATCTTATGAAATAACTAAAAAATCCTAGGAATTCTAAAAGAATGCCAAGAGAATTCATAAGAAGAGCATCATGAGATATAAATCTTCCAAACTCGATAATAAATCCTACTAGACACAGATTTACGAGCCTGCAACATAGTATTAATTACTGAGTCAGAGACACTTCTATGACTAAGTACTAAGCGTTAAATTTTCATACCATCAAATTAATAATTTGAATTCCTGATGAAAAAAACGAATGTTAAGATATAAGGTCTGGCCTTAATGGAAGTAACCAAGATTGGCAACTGAACATCCGAACAAGAACCATATACCAAAACCTGTGTGGCCATGCTGGAGCCACCAGCCACACCAAAGATTGCTCTCTGATGATTTTGAAAATCCCTCTTAAAAGAAGAACCAGAGATGAAAAAATATAGGCAGATTGATAATTCCAAGGAAGTGTCAATGCATACACTACTTCCGCTTGAGGATCCCCGAACCTGAATAGGCCCCTGGGAAGTTCCTTGTTTAGATGAGATGCCAACAGATCTATTTCTGGAAGCCCTCACATATGAAAAATTGAAAAACATATCTGGGTAAAAGGACCATTCTCCCGGATGTAAAGCTTGATTAACAGAGATAATCCGCTTTCCAATTGTCTATACCTGGGGAAAAAAACACAGAAATTAGATAGGAGCTGGATTTAGCCCAAGCAAATATCTGAGATACTTCTGTCACAACCTAAGAACTCATAGTCCCACCCTGATGATTGACATACGCCACAATTGTGACATTGTCTGTTTGAAAAAACAATAAACGTCTCTTCTTCAAAAAGAAACCAAACTGAAGAACTCTGAGAATGCACGGAGTTCCAAAAATATGAAATGGTAATCTCGCCTCCTGAGATTTCCAAACCCCTTGTGCTGACAGAGATCCTCAGACAGCCTCCCAACCTAAAAGACTCGCATCTGTAGAGATAATGGTCCACGTTGAAAGAACCGAAGAGACCTGTAGAACTAAATGATGGTGATCTTAACCACCGAATCGAAGATAGTTAAACATTAGGATTCAAAGATATAAAAATTGATATCCTAGAATCCCTGCACCATTATTCAGTATAAGAAACTGGAAAGGTTTCCTAAATGAGCAAAAGGAATCAAATCCAATGCTGCAGCCATGAAACCTAAAACTTCCATGCATATATAGCAACTTGAAGAAAATAATAAAGACTGAAAGTTCCGACAAACAGAACCCAATAAACTTGTCACTTGTCTGTTAGAGACAAAAAACATTGACACAATTTATCTGGAAACCTAAAAAAGGTGACCCTTGTGTGAGGAATCAAGGAGCTTTTGTTAAAAAGATCCTCTAACCATGTCTTGAAGAAACAACAAAGTTGAATCGCATGAGATTCCACAGAATGAAAAGACTGAGCCAGTACCACAATACTGTCCAAATAAGGAACACTGAGAACCTTAAAAAGATTCTTAGAGCTGTCGCTAGACCAGAAGGAAAAGCAGCAAATTGGTAATGCTTGTCAAAAAAAGAGAATCTCAGAAATAAAAATAATCTGAATGAAAACAGAAAATGAAGATATGCATCTATTGTATCTAATGTAAACAAATAATGCCATCACTGACCAAAAAGGCAGAATAGACCATATAAACACCATTCTAAAAGATGGTACATATATATGACAATTCAAAAAGATTTTCTATCTTTGGAACAATGAATAGTCTTGAATAAAACCCCAAAACCCAGTTCCTAAAAATGGAACTGGAATAAATACCCCAGAAGACTCCAGGTCTGAGCAGCGCTTGAGTCCCAACAGGTGACCAGCCGCGCTTCACCAGTACCCAAAACATATAGGTCTGAAACACACTTCAGGAAAGTGTTAGTCTTACTGGAATAGCTGGAAAACGATAGAGAAAAAAAACTTCTCACAGATGGTTTTACTCTGAATCCTATTCTGTACCCAAAGTCTAAGAAGTTTGGACCGAATAGAACCAAACAAATTTCAAAAAAGTCTTAACCTGCCCCCTACCAGCCAAGCTGGAATAAGAACCGCACCTACATGCAAATTTGGGGAGCTGACTTTTAAAAAGCTTAATTAAATGAAGAAAAAAAACTTCAAATTATAAACATGTTACTTGGGAAAGAATTCAGGACTCCATTCCTTAGTAAGAACAGAAAACTAATATAAGCTTAAAGTTTTAGTCTTAGAACTCAATCTTGAAGCCCATAGTAACAGTTAAAGAATTGAATCCAATTATGAACCAAATAATTGATTATCTTGGAAAAAAAGAAATATGGATTTTAGAAATCAAATTAGCATTCCAAGATTGGAATCACAAAGTTATTCTAGCTAAAATAGCTAAAGACATAGATAAAACCTCATTTGCAAAAAAAACATTTAATAAAATAACACAAATGACATTATTAGCATGTTAATTAAGTTAAAGGACCAGTCAACACACTGGACTTGCAAAATCAACAAATGCAAGAAAACAAGACAATGCAAAAGCACTTAGTCTGAACTTCAAATGAGTAGTAGATTTTGTCCTTTTAACAATGCTAAACAAATCATAATCCGATACTTGATCCTAAAGTATCCAACCAGAAAGATGAAGCAATTACAACATCAGCCAAATATATTACAGGTCTAAGAAAAGTACCTGAAAATAATTTTCCTTAAATAAGATATGACCATCTGAAGGAAAAAAATAAATACTATTTGCTATAAGAATAATAGTATATTTAGCAGAAGTAGAAATAGCCCCATTAATTTGGGGAATCTTTCCTCAAAACTGAAAACTAACTGCCTATTCCATTGCCTAGTATCAGGAACTGGAAAAAAATCTCTGAAGAAACCACAGAAGATAAATAAGCAGAATTTAAATGTTAGCTAGTCTTTAAAATCAAAAGAACTAGATACTTCAATATCCAAAATAATCAACACCATTTGAACAAAGAACAAATGTACTCTATTAAAAAATAAAAAAGTAGATTTGTTAGTGTCAATATCTGATGAAGAAAAAATTCTGAATGAGAAAAAACACCATCAGAGAAGGATAATTCAGTATGTTGTTGGTCATTTTGAAACTTCATCCACTAAAAAAGAAGTTTGAGAAAGACCTAAAAATATAGGCAGATTGATAATTCCAAGGAAGTGTCAATGCATACACTACTTCCGCCTGAAGATCCCCGGACCTGAATAGGCCCCTGGGAAGTTCCTTGTTTAGATGAGATGCCAACAGATCTATTTCTGGAAGCCCTCACATATGAAAAATTGAAAAACATATCTGGGTAAAAGGACCATTCTCCCGGATGTAAAGCTTGATTAACAGAGATAATCCGCTTTCCAATTGTCTATACCTGGGGAAAAAAACACAGAAATTAGATAGGAGCTGGATTTAGCCCAAGCAAATATCTGAGATACTTCTGTCACAACCTAAGAACTGATAGTCCCACCCTGATGATTGACATACGCCACAATTGTGACATTGTCTGTTTGAAAAAACAATAAACGTCTCTTCTTCAAAAAGAAACCAAACTGAAGAACTCTGAGAATGCACGGAGTTCCAAAAATATGAAATGGTAATCTCGCCTCCTGAGATTTCCAAACCCCTTGTGCTGACAGAGATCCTCAGACAGCCTCCCAACCTAAAAGACTCGCATCTGTAGAGATCATGGCCAGGTTGAAAGAACCAAAGAGACCTGTAGAACTAAATGATGGTGATCTTAACCACCGAATCGAAGATAGTTAAACATTAGGATTCAAAGATATAAAAATTGATATCCTAGAATCCCTGCACCATTATTCAGTATAAGAAACTGGAAAGGTTTCCTAAATGAGCAAAAGGAATCGAATCCAATGCTGCAGCCATGAAACCTAAAACTTCCATGCATATATAGCAACTTGAAGAAAATAATAGAGACTGAAAGTTCCAACAAACGGAACCCAATAAACTTGTCACTTGTCTGTTAGAGACAAAAAACATTGACACAATTTATCTGGAAACCTAAAAAAGGTGACCCTTGTGTGAGGAATCAAGGAGCTTTTGTTAAAAAGATCCTCTAACCATGTCTTGAAGAAACAACAAAGTTGAATCGCATGAGATTCCACAGAATGAAAAGACTGAGCCAGTACCACAATACTGTCCAAATAAGGAACACTGAGAACCTTAAAAAGATTCTTAGAGCTGTCGCTAGACCAGAAGGAAAAGCAACAAATTGGTAATGCTTGTCAAAAAAAGAGAATCTCAGAAATAAAAATAATCTGAATGAAAACAGAAAATGAAGATATGCATCTATTGTATCTAATGTAAACAAATAATGCCATCACTGACCAAAAAGGCAGAATAGACCATATAAACGCCATTCTAAAAGATGGTACATTTATATGACAATTCAAAAAGATTTTCTATCTTTGGAACAATGAATAGTCTTGAATAAAACCCCAAAACCCAGTTCCTAAAAATGGAACTGGAATAAATACCCCAGAAGACTCCAAGTCTGAGCAGCGCTTGAGTCCCAACGGGTGACCAGCCGCGCTTCACCAGTACCCGAAACATATAGGTCTGAAACACACTTCAGGAAAGTGTTAGTCTTACTGGAATAGCTGGAAAACAATAGAGAAAAAAGACTTCTCACAGATGGTTTTACTCTGAATCCTATTCTGTACCCAAAGTCTAAGAAATTTGGACCGAATAGAACCAAACAAATTTCAAAAAAGTCTTAAACTGCCCCCTACCAGCCATACATGCAAATTTGGGGAGCTGACTTTTAAAAAGCTTACTTGGGAAAGAATTCAGGACTCCATTCCTTAGTAAGAACAGAAAACTAATATAAGCTTAAAGTTTTAGTCTTAGAACTCAATCTTGAAGCCCATAGTAACAGTTAAAGAATTGAATCCAATTATGAACCAAATAATTGATTATCTTGGAAAAAAAGAAATATGGATTTTAGAAATCAAATTAGCATTCCAAGATTGAAATCACAAAGTTCTTCTAGCTAAAATAGCTAAAGACATAGATAAAAACATAATTTATGCTTACCTGATAAATTTATTTCTCTTGTAGTGTATCCAGTCCACGGATCATCCATTACTTGTGGGATATTCTCCTTCCCAACAGGAAGTTGCAAGAGGATCACCCACAGCAGAGCTGCTATATAGCTCCTCCCCTCACTGCCATATCCAGTCATTCGACCGAAACAAGATGAGAAAGGAGAAACCATAGGGTGCAGTGGTGACTGTACAGGGTGTGCAGAGTTATTAGGCAAGTTGTATTTTTGAGGATTAATTTTATTATTGAACAACAACCAGGTTCTCAATGAACCCAAAAACTCATTAATATCAAAGCTGAATATTTTTGGAAGTAGTTTTTAGTTTGTTTTTAGTTTTAGCTATTTTAGGGGGATATCTGTGTGTGCAGGTGACTATTACTGTGCATAATTATTAGGCAACTTAACAAAAAACAAATATATACCCATTTCAATTATTTATTTTTACCAGTGAAACCAATATAACATCTCAACATTCACAAATATACATTTCTGACATTCAAAAACAAAACAAAAACAAATCAGTGACCAATATAGCCACCTTTCTTTGCAAGGACACTCAAAAGCCTGCCATCCATGGATTCTGTCAGTGTTTTGATCTGTTCACCATCAACATTGCGTGCAGCAGCAACCACAGCCTCCCAGACACTGTTCAGAGAGGTGTACTGTTTTCCCTCCTTGTAAATCTCACATTTGATGATGGACCACAGGTTCTCAATGGGGTTCAGATCAGGTGAACAAGGAGGCCATGTCATTAGATTTTCTTCTTTTATACCCTTTCTTGCCAGCCACACTGTGGAGTACTTGGACGCGTGTGATGGAGCATTGTCCTGCATGAAAATCATGTTTTTCTTGAAGGATGCAGACTTCTTCCTGTACCACTGCTTGAAGAAGGTGTCTTCCAGAAACTGGCAGTAGGACTAGGAGTTGAGCTTGACTCCATCCTCAACCCGAAAAGGCCCCACAAGCTCATCTTTGATGATACCAGCCCAAACCAGTACTCCACCTCCACCTTGCTGGCGTCTGAGTCGGACTGGAGCTCTCTGCCCTTTACCAATCCAGCCACGGGCCCATCCATCTGGCCCATCAAGACTCACTCTCATTTCATCAGTCCATAAAGCCTTAGAAAAATCAGTCTTAAGATATTTCTTGGCCCAGTCTTGACGTTTCAGCTTGTGTGTCTTGTTCAGTGGTGGTCGTCTTTCAGCCTTTCTTACCTTGGCCATGTCTCTGAGTATTGCACAACTTGTGCTTTTGGGCACTCCAGTGATGTTGCAGCTCTGAAATATGGCCAAACTGGTGGCAAGTGGCATCTTGGCAGCTGCATGCTTGACTTTTCTCAGTTCATGGGCAGTTATTTTGCGCCTTTGTTTTTCCACACGCTTCTTGCGACCCTGTTGACTATTTTGAATGAAACGCTTGATTGTTCGATAATCACGCTTCAGAAGCTTTGCAATTTTAAGAGTGCTGCATCCCTCTGCAAGATATCTCACTATTTTTGACTTTTCTGAGCCTGTCAAGTCCTTCTTTTGACCCATTTTGCCAAAGGAAAGGAAGTTGCCTAATAATTATGCACACCTGATATAGGGTGTTGATGTCATTAGACCACACCCCTTCTCATTACAGAGATGCACATCACCTAATATGCTTAATTGGTAGTAGGCTTTCGAGCCTATACAGCTTGGAGTAAGACAACATGCATAAAGAGGATGATGTGGTCAAAATACTCATTTGCCTAATAATTCTGCACTCCCTGTAGTTTAATTAAAATTTAGACCTGCCTTAAAAGGACAGGGCGGGCCGTGGACTGGATACACTACAAGAGAAATAAATTTATCAGGTAAGCATAAATTATGTTTTCTCTTGTTAAGTGTATCCAGTCCACGGATCATCCATTACTTGTGGGATACCAATACCAAAGCTAAAGTACACGGATGATGGGAGGGACAAGGCAGGAACTTAAACGGAAGGAACCACTGCCTGTAGAACCTCTCTCCCAAAAACAGCCTCCGAAGAAGCAAAAGTGTTAAATTTGTAAAATTTTGAAAAGGTGTGAAGCGAAGACCAAGTCGCAGCCTTGCAAATCTGTTCAACAGAGGCCTCATTTTTAAAGGCCCAGGTGGAAGCCACGGCTCTAGTAGAATGAGCTGTAATCCTTTCAGGGGGCTGCTGTCCAGCAGTCTCATAGGCTAAGCGTATTATGCTCCGAAGCCAAAAGGAGAGAGAGGTTGCCAAAGCTTTTTGACCTCTCCTTTGTCCAGAGTAAACGACAAACAGGGCAGATGTTTGACGAAAATCTTTAGTAGCCTGTAAGTAAAACTTCAAGGCACGGACTAAGTCCAGATTATGCAAAAGACGTTCCTTCTTTGAAGGAGGATTAGGACACAATGATGGAACAACAATCTCTTGATTGATATTCCTGTTAGGAACCGCCTTAGGTAAAAACCCAGGTTTGGTACGCAGAACTACCTTGTCTGAATGAAAAATCAGATAAGGAGAATCACAATGTAAGGCAGATAACTCAGAGACTCTTCGAGCCGAGGAAATAGCCATCAAAAACAGAACTTTCCAAGATAAAAGTTTAATATCAATGGAATGAAGGGGTTCAAACGGAACTCCCTGAAGAACTTTAAGAACCAAGTTTAAGCTCCACGGGGGAGCAACAGTTTTAAACACAGGCTTAATCCTAACCAAAGCCTGACAAAATGCCTGGACATCTGGAACTTCTGCCAGACGCTTGTGCAAAAGAATAGACAGAGCAGAGATCTGTCCTTTTAAAGAACTAGCTGATAAGCCTTTGTCCAAACCCTCTTGGAGAAAGGACAATATCCTAGGAATCCTAACCTTACTCCATGAGTAACTCTTGGATTCACACCAATAAAGATATTTACGCATTATCTTATGGTAGATTTTCCTGGTGACAGGCTTCCGAGCCTGTATTAAGGTATCAATGACTGACTCGGAGAAGCCACGCCTTGATAGAATCAAGCGTTCAATCTCCATGCAGTCAGTCTCAGAGAAATTAGATTTTGATGATTGAAAGGACCTTGTATTAGAAGGTCCTGCCTCAGAGGCAGAGTCCATGGTGGAAGAGATGACATGTCCACTAGGTCTGCATACCAGGTCCTGCGTGGCCACGCAGGCACTATCAGAATCACTTATGCTCTCTCCTGTTTGATTTTGGCAATCAGTCGAGGGAGCAGAGGAAACGGTGGAAACACATAGGCCAGGTTGAAGAACCAAGGAGCTGCTAGAGCATCTATCAGCGTTGCTCCCGGGTCCCTGGACCTGGATCCGTAACAAGGAAGCTTGGCGTTCTGGCGAGACGCCATGAGATCCAGTTCTGGTTTGCCCCAACGATGGACCAATTGAGCAAACACCTCCGGATGGAGTTCCCACTCCCCCGGATGAAAAGTCTGACGACTTAGAGAATCCGCCTCCCAGTTCTCTACGCCTGGGATGTGGATCGCTGACAGGTGGCAAGAATGAGACTCTGCCCAGCGAATTATCTTTGAGACTTCTAACATCGCTAGGGAACTCCTGGTTCCCCCTTGATGGTTGATGTAAGCCACAGTCGTGATGTTGTCCGACTGAAATCTGATGAACCTCAGTGTTGCTAACTGAGGCCAAGCTAGAAGAGCATTTAATATTGCTCTAAACTCCAGAATATTTATTGGGAGGAGTTTCTCCTCCTGAGTCCACGATCCCTGAGCCTTCAGGGAGTTCCAGACTGCGCCCCAACCTAGAAGGCTGGCATCTGTTGTTACAATCGTCCAATCTGGCCTGCGAAAGGTCATACCCTTGGACAGATGGACCCGAGAAAGCCACCAGAGAAGAGAATCTCTGGTCTCTTGATCCAGATTTAGTAGAGGGGACAAATCTGAGTAATCCCCATTCCACTGACTTAGCATGCATAATTGCAGCGGTCTGAGATGCAGGCGCGCAAATGGCACTATGTCCATTGCCGCTACCATTAAGCCGATTACTTCCATGCACTGAGCCACTGACGGGCGTGGAATGGAATGAAGGACACGGCAAGCATTTAGAAATTTTGATAACTTGGACTCCGTCAGGTAAATTTTCATCTCTACAGAATCTATAAGAGTCCCTAGGAAGGAGACTCTTGTGAGTGGTGATAGAGAACTCTTTTCCACGTTCACTTTCCACCCATGCGACCTCAGAAATGCCAGAACTATCTCTGTAGGAGACTTGGCAATTTGAAAGCTTGACGCCTGTATCAGGATGTCGTCTAGATACGGAGCCACCGCTATGCCTTGCGGTCTTAGAACCGCCAGAAGTGAGCCCAGAACCTTTGTAAAAATTCTCGGGGCAGTGGCCAACCCGAAGGGAAGAGCTACAAATTGGTAATGCCTGTCTAGAAAGGCAAACCTTAGGAACCGATGATGATCTTTGTGAATCGGTATGTGAAGGTAGGCATCCTTTAAGTCCACTGTGGTCATGTACTGACCCTCTTGGATCATGTGTAGGATGGTCCGAATAGTTTCCATTTTGAATGATGGAACTCTGAGGAATTTGTTTAAGATCTTTAGATCCAAGATTGGTCTGAAGGTTCCCTCTTTCTTGGGAACCACAAACAGATTTGAATAAAATCCCTGTCCTTGTTCCGTCCGCGGAACTGGATGGATCACTCCCATTACTAGGAGGTCTTGCACACAGCTTAGGAATGCCTCTTTCTTTATCTGGTTTGCTGATAACCTTGAAAGATGAAATCTCCCTTGTGGAGGAGAAGTTTTGAAGTCCAGAAGATATCCCTGAGATATGATCTCCAACGCCCAGGGATCCTGAACATCTCTTGCCCACGCCTGGGCGAAGAGAGAAAGTCTGCCCCCCACTAGATCCATTTCCGGATAGGGGGCCGTTCCTTCATGCTGTCTTGGGGGCAGCAGCAGGCTTTCTGGCCTGCTTGCCCTTGTTCAAGGACTGGTTAGGTTTCCAGGCCTGTCTGGAATGAGCAACAGTTCCCTCTTGTTTTGAAGCGGAGGAAGTTGATGCTGCTCCTGCCTTGAAATTTCGAAAGGCACGAAAATTAGACTGTTTGGCCTTTGATTTGGCCCTGTCCTGAGGAAGGGTATGACCCTTGCCTCCAGTAATGTCAGCAATAATTTCCTTCAAGCCAGGCCCGAATAAGGTCTGCCCCTTGAAAGGAATGTTGAGTAATTTAGACTTTGAAGTCACGTCAGCTGACCAGGATTTAAGCCATAGCGCCCTACGCGCCTGGATGGCGAATCCGGAATTCTTAGCCGTTAGTTTAGTCAAATGAACAATGGCATCAGAAACAAATGAGTTAGCTAGCTTAAGCGTTCTAAGCTTGTCAATAATTTCATTCAATGGAGCTGTCTGGATGGCCTCTTCCAGGGCCTCAAACCAGAATGCCGCCGCAGCAGTGACAGGCGCAATGCATGCAAGGGGCTGTAAAATAAAACCTTGTTGAATAAACATTTTCTTAAGGTAACCCTCCAATTTTTTATCCATTGGATCTGAAAAAGCACAACTGTCCTCAACCGGGATAGTGGTACGCTTTGCTAAAGTAGAGACTGCTCCCTCCACCTTAGGGACCGTCTGCCATAAGTCCCGTGTAGTGGCGTCTATTGGAAACATTTTTCTAAATATAGGAGGTGGGGAAAAGGGCACACCGGGTCTATCCCACTCTGTAAGCCTTTTAGGTATAGGAAAAACGTCAGTACACACCGGCACCGCATAGTATCTATCCAGCCTACACAATTTCTCTGGAATTGCAACTGTGTTACAGTCATTCAGAGCAGCTAATACCTCCCCAAGCAATACACGGAGGTTCTCAAGCTTAAATTTAAAATTAGAAATCTCTGAATCAGGTTTCCCCGAGTCAGAGATGTCACCCACAGACTGAAGCTCTCCGTCCTCATGTTCTGCATACTGTGACGCAGTATCAGACATGGCTCTAACAGCATTTGCGCGCTCTGTATCTCTCTCCTTACCCCAGAGCTATCGCGCTTGCCTCTTAATTCAGGCAATCTAGATAATACCTCTGACAGGGTATTATTCATGATTGCAGCCATGTCCTGCAAGGTAATCGCTATGGGCGTCCCTGATGTAATTGGCGCCATATTAGCGTGCGTCCCCTGAGCGGGAGGCGAAGGGTCTGACACGTCGGGAGAGTTAGTCGGCATAACTTCCCCCTCGACAGAACCCTCTGGTGATAATTCTTTTATAGATAAAGACTGATCTTTACTGTTTAAGGTGAAATAAATACATTTAGTACACATTCTCCTATGGGGCTCCACCATGGCTTTCAAACATAATGAACAAGTAGGTTCCTCTGTGTCAGACATGTTTAAACAGACTAGCAATGAGACTAGCAAGCTTGGAAAACACTTTAAAACAAGTTTACAAGCAATATAAAAAACGTTACTGCGCCTTTAAGAAACACAAATTTTCCCAAATTTTGAAATAACGGTGAAAAAATGCAGTTACACTAACGAAATTTTTACAGTGTATGTAATAAGTTAGCAGAGCATTGCACCCACTTGCAAATGGATGATTAACCCCTTAATACCAAAAACGGAATAACAAATGACAAAAACGTTTTTTAAACAGTCACAACAACTGCCACAGCTCTACTGTGGCTTTTTACCTCCCTCAATACGACTTTTGAAGCCTTTTGAGCCCTTCAGAGAAGTCCTGGATCATGCAGGAAGAAGCTGGATGTCTGTGTCTGTAATTTTTGCTGTGCAAAAAAACGCCAAAATAGGCCCCTCCCACTCATATTACAACAGTGGGAAGCCTCAGGGAACTGTTTCTAGGCAAAATTCAAGCCAGCCATGTGGAAAAAACTAGGCCCCAATACGTTTTATCACCAAACATATGTAAAAAACGATTAAACATGCCAGCAAACATTCTCTATTAATAAGCCTGATACCAGTCGCTATCACTGCATTTAAGGCTTTACTTACATTACTTCGGTATCAGCAGCATTTTCTAGCAAATTCCATCCCTAGAAAAATACTTTAACTGCACATACCTTATTACAGGAAAACCTGCACGCTATTCCCCCTCTGAAGTTACCTCACTCCTCAGAATATGTGAGAACAGCAAAGGATCTTAGTTACTTCTGCTAAGATCATAGAAAACGCAGGCAGATTCTTCTTCTAAATACTGCCTGAGATAAACAGTACACTCCGGTACCATTTAAAAATAACAAACTTTTGATAGAAGAAATAAACTAAGTATAAAACACCTCTTACGACCTCCATCTTAGTTGAGAGTTGCAAGAGAATGACTGGATATGGCAGTGAGGGGAGGAGCTATATAGCAGCTCTGCTGTGGGTGATCCTCTTGCAACTTCCTGTTGGGAAGGAGAATATCCCACAAGTAATGGATGATCCGTGGACTGGATAAACTTAACAAGAGAAACCTCATTTGCGAAAAACATTTAATAAAATGATAACACAAATGACATTATTAGCATGTTAATTAAGTTAAAGGACCAGTCAACACACTGGACTTGCAAAATCAACAAATGCAAGAAAACAAGACAATGCAAAAGCACTTAGTCTGAACTTCAAATGAGTAGTAGATTTTGTCCTTTTAACAATGCTAAACAAATCATAATCCGATACTTGATCCTAAAGTATCCAACCAGAAAGATGAAGCAATTACAACATCAGCCAAATATATTACAGGTCTAAGAAAAGTACCTGAAAATAATTTTCCTTAAATAAGATATGACCATCTGAAGGAAAAAAATAAATACTATTTGCTATAAGAATAATAGTATATTTAGCAGAAGTAGAAATAGCCCCATTAATTTGGGGAATCTTTCCTCAAAACTGAAAACTAACTGCCTATTCCATTGCCTAGTATCAGGAACTGGAAAAAAATCTCTGAAGAAACCACAGAAGATAAATAAGCAGAATTTAAATGTTAGCTAGTCTTTAAAATCAAAAGAACTAGATACTTCAATATCCAAAATAATCAACACCTTTTGAACAAAGAACAAATGTACTCTATTAAAAAATAAAAAAGTAGATTTGTTAGTGTCAATATCTGATGAAGAAAAAATTCTGAATGAGAAAAAACACCATCAGAGAAGGATAATTTAGTATGTTGTTGGTCATTTTGAAACTTCATCCACTAAAAAAGAAGTTTGAAAAAGACCTAAAAATTTTATTAGAAGGCGGGATGTCAGACAAAGCCTTTAAAATAGAATCAGAAAAATATTCTTATAAATTTTCTAAGTATATCTTGTACATAAGATGTAAAAAAGAATAGCAATATATAAAGCATAAATACTAATGGATTCTGCATGTAAAAGTTTATCATGATAACTTATTACAAACCATAGCTAAAGATAAACATTCATAACATTTAAAATAAATGAACTTAGCTTTGGTAGGACCGATCTCAGTCAACAGGAATCCCTCAGCATGTTTTGATACAGGAACAGTGTACGAAAAATCTTGCAATATGTAATAGAAAAAAACAACATATAAAGCAAAATTATCAAATTCCTTAAATGACAGTTCCAGGAATGGGAAAAAATGCAAAACAAACAAGCCTCTAGCAACCAGAAGCAACAAAAAAGTGAGACTTAAATAATGTGAGAAAAAGTGAAACAAGTATGACGCCCACATTTTTGGCGCCAAGTATGACGCTCACATTATTGGCGCCAAGTACAACGCCCATATTTTTTTGGCGCCAAGTATGACGCCACATCCTCTGACGCCGAAAACGACGCCCACATTTTTTGGCACAAAAAAAGTCTGAACACATATGCGTCAAAAAATGACGTAACAACGAACAAACTTCCGGCGTCAACTACGGCGCCGGAAATGACAACATTTTGCGCCAAAAATGACGCAATAAATTGAAGCATTTTCTGCCCCCGCAAGCCTAACAGCCCGCAGGGAAAAAAGTCAATTGAAAATTTTCAAGGTAAGAAAAAAAATATTTATTCATATGCATTATCCCAAATAATGAAACTGACAGTCTGAATGAAGGAATACTGATTATCCTGAATCATGGCAAATATAAGTTTAAACACATATTTAGAACTTTACATATAAAGTGCCCAACTATAGCTTAGAGTGTCACAAAAAATAAGACTTACTTACCCCAGGACACTCATCTACATATAGTAGATAGTCAAACCAGTACTGAAACGAGAATCAGTAGAGGTAATGGTATATAAGAGTATATCGTCGATCTGAAAAGGGAGGTAGGAGAAGAAATCTCTACGACCGATAACAGAGAACCTATGAAATAGATCCCCTAGAGGAAGACCATTGTATTCAAATAGGCAATACTCTCTTCACGTCCCTCTGACATTCACTGCACTCTGAGAGGAAAACCGGGCTTCAGCCTGCTGCGAAGCGCATATCAACGTAGAATCAAGCACAAAATTACTTCACCACCTCCATGGGAGGCAAAGTTTGTAAAACTGAATTGTGGGTGTGGTGAGGGGTGTATTTATAGGCATTTTAAGGTTTGGGAAACTTTGCCCCTCCTGGTAGGAATGTGTATCCCATACGTCACTAGCTCATGGACTCTTGCTAATTACATGAAAGAAAATATTTTCCTAAATATGTTGTATCCCAAATATAAAACTGATAGTCTGCAAAAGGAAATATACATAAACCTGACTCATGGCAAATATAAGTACAATACATATTATTAGAACTGTATATTAATACATAAAAGTGCCAAACCATAGCTGAGTGACTTAAGTGATGAAAACATACTTACCGAAAGACACCCATCCACATATAGCAGATAGCCAAACAAGTACTGAAACGATTATCAGTAGAGGTAATGGAATATGAGAGTATATAGTCGATCTGAAAAGGGAGGTAGGAGATGAATCTTTATGACCGATAACAGAGAACCTATGAAAAAGATTTCCCGCGAGGAAAATCATAGAATTCAATAGGTGATACTCTCTTCACATCCCTCTGACATTCACTGTACTCTAAAAGGAATAGGGCTTCAAAATGCTGAGAAGCGCATATCAACGTAGAAAATCAAGCACAAACTTACTTACACCACCTTCATAGGAGGCAAAGTTTGTAAAACTGAATTATGGGTGTGGTGAGGGGTGTATTTATAGGCATTTTGAGGTTTGTGAAACTTTACCCCTCCTGGTAGGATTGTAATATCCCATACGTCACTAGCTCATGGACTCTTGCCAATTACATGAAAACAGAATTTATGCTTACCTGATAAATTACTTTCTCTTGCGGTGTATCCAGTCCACGTCTTCATCCTTTACTTGTGGGATATTCTCATTCCCTACAGGAAGTGGCAAAGAGAGCACACAGCAGAGCTGTCCATATAGCTCCCCCTCTAGCTCCGCCCCCCAGTCATTCGACCGAAGGTTAGGAGAAAACATAATTTATGCTTACCTGATAAATTTATTTCTCTTGTAGTGTATCCAGTCCACGGATCATCCATTACTTGTGGGATATTCTCCTTCCCAACAGGAAGTTGCAAGAGGATCACCCACAGCAGAGCTGTTATATAGCTCCTCCCCTAACTACCATATCCAGTCATTCGACCGAAACTAGCCGAGAAAGGAGAAACCATAAAGTGCAGTGGTGACTGTAGTTTAATTAAAATTTAGACCTGCCTTAAAAGGACAGGGCGGGCCGTGGACTGGATACACTAAAAGAGAAATAAATTTATCAGGTAAGCATAAATTATGTTTTCTCTTGTTAAGTGTATCCAGTCCACGGATCATCCATTACTTGTGGGATACCAATACCAAAGCTAAAGTACACGGATGATGGGAGGGACAAAGCAGGTACTTAAACGGAAGGGACCACTGCCTGTAGAACCTTTCTCCCAAAAATAGCCTCCGCAGAAGCAAAAGTATCAAATTTGTAAAATTTTGAAAAGGTATGAAGCGAAGACCAAGTCGCCGCTTTGCAAATCTTTTCAACAGAAGTCTCATTTTTAAAGGCCCAGGTGGAAGCCACAGCTCTAGTAGAATGAGCTGTAATTCTTTCAGGGGGCTGCTGTCCAGCAGTCTCGTAGGCTAAGCGTATTATGCTCCGAAGCCAAAAAGAAAGAGAGGTTGCCAAAGCCTTTTGACCTCTCCTCTGTCCAGAGTAAATGACAAACAGGGAAGATGTTTGACGAAACTCCTTAGTCGCTTGTAAGTAAAACTTTAAAGCACGGACTACGTCTAGATTATGTAACAGACGTTCCTTCTTTGAAGAAGGATTAGGACACAATGATGGAACAACAATCTCTTGATTGATATTCTTGTTAGAAACTACCTTAGGTAAAAACCTAGGTTTTGTACGCAGAACTACTTTATCTGTATGGAAAATCAGATAAGGAGAATCACATTGTAAGCACGATAACTCAGAGACTCTACGAGCCGAGGAAATAGCCATCAAAAACAGAACTTTCCAAGATAAAAGTTTGATATCAATGGAATGAAGGGGTTCAAACGGAACTCCTTGAAGAACTTTAAGAACCAAGTTTAAGCTCCATGGGGGAGCAACAGGTTTAAACACAGGCTTAATTCTAACCAAAGCCTGACAAAATGCCTGAACGTCTGGAACCTCTGCCAGACGCTTGTGCAAAAGAATAGACAGAGCAGAAATCTGTCCCTTTAAAGAACTAGCTGATAGTCCTTTTTCCAAACCCTCTTGGAGAAAAGACAATATCCTAGAAATCCTAACCTTACCCCATGAGTAATTCTTGGATTCACACCAATAAAGATATTTGCGCCATATCTTATGGTATATTTTCCTGGTGACAGGCTTTTGTGCCTGTATTAAGGTATCAATGACTGACTCTGAGAAGCCACGCTTTGATAATATCAAGCGTTCAATCTCCAGGCAGTCAGCCTCAGAGAAATTAGATTTGGATGATTGAAAGGACCTTGTATTAGAAGGTCATGTCTCAAAGGCAGAGTCCAAGGTGGAAAGGATGACATGTCCACTAGGTCTGCATACCAGGTCCTGCGTGGCCACGTAGGCGCTATCAAGATCACCAATGCTCTCTCCTGTTTGATTTTGGCAATCAGACGAGGGAGCAGAGGAAACGGTGGAAACACATAAGCCAGGTTGAAGAACCAAGGCGCTGCTAGAGCATCTATCAGCGTCGCTTCTAGGTCCCTGGACCTGGATCCGTAACAAGGAAGCTTGGCGTTCTGGCGAGATGCCATGAGATCCAGTTCTGGTTTGCCCCAACGATGAACCAATTGAGCAAACACCTCCGGATGGAGTTCCCACTCCCCCGGATGAAAAGTCTGACGACTTAGAAAATCCGCCTCCCAGTTCTCTACACCTGGGATATGGATCGCTGATAGGTGGCAGGAGTGAGTCTCCGCCCAGCGAATTATCTTGGATACTTCTAACATCGCTAGGGAGCTTCTGGTCCCCCCTTGATGATTGATGTAAGCCACAGTCGTGATGTTGTCCGACTGAAATCTGATGAACCTCAGTGTTGCTAACTGAGGCCAAGCTAGAAGAGCATTGAATATTGCTCTTAACTCCAGAATATTTATTGGGAGGAGTTTCTCCTCCTGAGTCCACGATCCCTGAGCCTTCAGGGAATTCCAGACTGCACCCCAACCTAGAAGGCTGGCATCTGTTGTTACAATTGTCCAATCTGGCCTGTGAAAGGTCATACCCTTGGACAGATGGACCCGAGATAGCCACCAGAGAAGAGAATCTCTGGTCTCTTGATCCAGATTTAGTAGAGGGGACAAATCTGTGTAATCCCCATTCCACTGACTTAGCACGCATAATTGCAGCGGTCTGAGATGTAGGCGCGCAAATGGCACTATGTCCATCGCCGCTACCATTAAGCCGATCACTTCCATGCACTGAGCCACTGACGGGCGCGGAATGGAAAGAAGAACATGGCAGGAATTTAGAAGCTTTGATAACCTGGACTCCGTCAGGTAAATTTTCATTTCTACAGAATCTATCAGAGTTCCTAGGAAGGACACTCTTGTGAGGGGTGATAGAGAACTCTTTTCCTCGTTCACTTTCCACCCATGCGACCTCAGAAATGCCAATACTATGTGCGTATGAGATTTGGCAATTTGGAAATTTGACGCCTGTATCAGGATGTCGTCTAGATAAGGGGCCACTGATATGCCCGTGGTCTTAGGACCGCCAGAAGGGACCCCAGAACCTTTGTAAAAATTCTTGGGGCTGTAGCTAACCCGAAGGGAAGAGCCCCAAACTGGTAATGCCTGTCTAGAAAGGCAAACCTTAGGAACCGATGATGGTCTTTGTGAATCGGTATGTGAAGGTAAGCATCCTTCAAATCCACTGTGGTCATGAACTGACCCTCCTGGATCATAGGTAGGATGGTCCGAATAGTTTCCATTTTGAACGATGGAACTCTGAGGAACTTGTTTAAGATCTTTAGATCCAAAATTGGTCTGAAGGTTCCCTCTTTTTTGGGAACCACAAACAGATTTGAATAAAATCCCTGTCCCTGTTCCGTCTGTGGAACTGGATGGATCACTCCCATTTCTAGGAGGTCTTGCACACAGCGTAAGAATGCCTCTTTCTTTATCTGGTTTACAGATAACCTCGAAAGGTGAAATCTCCCTTGTGGGGGGGAAGCTTTGAAGTCCAGAAGATATCCCTGAGATATGATCTCCAACGCCCAGGGATCCTGAACATCTCTTGCCCACGCCTGGGCGAAGAGAGAAAGTCTGCCCCCTACAAGATCCGTTACCGGATAGGGGGTCGTTCCTTCATGCTGTTTTAGAGGCAGCAGCAGGCTTTCTGGCCTGCTTGCCTTTGTTCCAAGCCTGGTTAGATTTCCAGGCCGGCTTGGATTGAGCAAAAGTTCAGTCTTGTTTTGAAGCAGAGGAAGTTGATGCTGCACTTGCCTTGTAGTTTCGAAAGGCACGGAAATTAGACTGTTTGGCCCTTGATTTGGCCCTGTACTGCGGAAGGGTGTGGCCCTTTCCTCCAGTAATGTCAGCAATAATTTCCTTCAAACCAGGCCCGAATAGGGTCTGCCCCTTGAAAGGAATGTTAAGTAATTTAGACTTTGAAGTCACGTCAGCTGACCAGGATTTAAGCCATAGCGCCCTACGCGCCTGGATGGCGAATCCAGAATTCTTAGCCGTTAGTTTAGTCAAATGAACAATGGCATCAGAAACAAAAGAATTAGCTAGCTTAAGTGTTCTAAGCTTGTCAAGTATTTCAGTCAATGGAGTAGCTGTCTGAAAGGCCTCTTCCAGAGACTCAAACCAGAACGCCGCAGCAGCAGTGACAGGCGCAATGCATGCAAGGGGCTGCAGGATAAAACCTTGTTGAATAAACATTTTCTTAAGGTAACCTTCTAATTTTTTATCCATTGGATCTGAAAAAGCACAACTGTCCTCGACAGGGATAGTGGTACGCTTTGCTAAAGTAGAAACTGCTCCCTCAACCTTAGGGACCGTCTGCCATAGGTCCCGTGTGGTGGCGTCTATTGGAAACATCTTTCTAAAAATGGGAGGGGGGGAAAACGGCACACCGGGTCTGTCCCACTCCTTATTAATAATTTCTGTAAACCTTTTAGGTATAGGAAAAACGTCAGTACACACCGGCACTGCATAGTATTTATCCAGTCTACACAATTTCTCTGGCACTGCAATTGTGTCACAGTCATTCAGAGCAGCTAAAACCTCTCCAAGCAACACCCGGAGGTTCTCAAGCTTAAATTTAAAAGTAGACATATCTGAATCAGGTTTCCCCGAGTCAGAGACGTCACCCACAGACTGAAGCTCTCCTTCCTCAGCTTCTGCATATTGTGACGCAGTATCAGACATGGGCCTTAAAACATCTGCGTGCTCTGTATTACGTCTAACCCCAGAGCTATCGCGCTTGCCTCTATATTCAGGCAGTCTGGCTAATACCGCTGACAGGGTATTATCCATGATCGCCGCCATGTCTTGTAAAGTAATCGCTATGGGCGTCTTTGATGTACTTGGCGCCATTTTAGCGTGAGTCCCTTGAGCGGGAGTCAAAGGATCTGACACGTGGGGAGAGTTAGTCGGCATAACTTCCCCCTCGTCAGAATCCTCTGGTGATAATTCTTTTAAAGATAACAGCTGATCTTTATTGTTTAAAGTGAAATCAATACATTTAGTACACATTCTCCTATGGGGTTCCACCATGGCTTTTAAACATAATGAACAAGGAGTTTCCTCTATGTCAGACATGTTTATACAGACTAGCAATGAGACTAGCAAGCTTGGAAAACACTTTAAATCAAGTTAACAAGCAATATAAAAAAACGTTACTGTGCCTTTAAGAGAAACAAATTTTGCCAAAATTTGAAATAACAGTGAAAAAAGGCAGTTAAACTATCGAAATTTTTACAGTGTATATAACAAGTTAGCAGAGCATTGCACCCACTTGCAAATGGATGATTAACCCCTTAATACAAAAAACAGATTAACAAAACGAAAAATATGTTTTTTAAACAGTCATAACAACTGCCACAGCTCCTACTTTTGAAGCCGTTTGAGCCCTTCAGAGATGTCCTATAGCATGCAGGGGACTGTTGAGGGAAGCTGAATGTCACAGTTTATAATTTTAACTGCACCAACTGTAACTTTTATACTATAACAGTTGAAAGCCTCAGGAAACTGTTTCTAGGCAAAAATAAAGCCAGCCATGTGGAAAAAACTAGGCCCCAATAAGTTTTATCACCAAAGCATATATAAAAACGATTAAACATGCCAGCAAACATTTTATATTGCACATTAATCAGAGTATATACCTCTGATAGCAAGCCTGATACTAGTCGCTATGAAATCACTGTATTTAGGCTTTAACTTACATTAATCCGGTATCAGCAGCATTTTCTAGCAAATTCCATCCCTAGAAAAACTTAACTGCACATACCTTATTGCAGGATACCCTGCACGCCATTCTCCCTCTGAAGTTACCTCACTCCTCAGACATATGTGAGAATAGCAGTGGATCTTAGTTACTTCTGCTAAGATCATAGAAAAACGCAGGCAGATTCTTCTTCTAAATGCTGCCTGAGATAAAATAGTACACTCCGGTACCATTTAAAAACAATAAACTTTTGATTGAAGAAACTTTTGATTGAAGAAAAAACTAACTATATTTTACCACTTTCCTCTTACTACCTCCAGCTATGTTGAGAGCTTGCAAGAGAATGACTGGATATGGCAGTTAGGGGAGGAGCTATATAACAGCTCTGCTGTGGGTGATCCTCTTGCAACTTCCTGTTGGGAAAGAGAATATCCCACAAGTAATGGATGATCTGTGGACTGGATACACTTAACAAGAGAAAAAGGAGAAACCATAGGGTGCAGTGGTGACTGTAGTTTAAACAAAAAATTATTTACCTGACTTAATTGCCAGGGCGGGCCGTGGACTGGATACACCGCAAGAGAAAGTAATTTATCAGGTAAGCATAAATTCTGTTTTCTCTTGCAAGGTGTATCTAGTCCACGGCTTCATCCTTTACTTGTGGGATACCAATACCAAAGCTTTAGGACACGGATGAAGGGAGGGAACAAGACAGGTACCTTAAACGGAAGGCACCACTGCTTGCAAAACCTTTCTCCCAAAAATAGCCTCCGTAGAAGCAAAAGTATCGAATTTATAAAATTTGGCAAAAGTATGCAGTGAGGACCAAGTCGCTGCCTTACAAATCTGTTCAACAGAAGCCTCATTCTTGAAAGCCCATGTGGAAGCCACAGCTCTGGTAGAATGAGCGGTAATTCGTTCAGGAGGCTGCTGGCCAGCAGTCTCGTATGCCAACCTGATGATGTTTTTCAGCCAGAAGGAAAGAGAGGTAGCAGTCGCTTTCTGACCTCTCCTCTTACCAGAATAAATGACAAATAAGGATGATGTTTGTCTGAAGTCTTTAGTTGCTTGTAAATAGAATTTTAAAGCACGAACCACATCAAGATTGTGTAGCAGGCGTTCCTTCTTTGAAGATGGGTTAGGACACAGAGAAGGAACTATTATTTCCTGGTTAATATTCTTGTTAGAAACAACCTTAGGAAGAAACCCAGGTTTGGTACGCAAAAAAAAACCTTATCTGCGTGAAACACCAGGTAAGGAGAATCACACTGCAAAGCAGACAATTCTGAAACTCTTCGAGCAGAAGATATAGCTACCAAAAACAGAACTTTCCAAGATAATAACTTAATATCTATGGAATGTAAAGGTTCAAACGGAACCCCTTGAACTGAAAGAACTATATTTAGACTCCATGGCGGAGCCACAGGTTTATAAACAGGCTTGATTCTGACTAGAGCCTGAGCAAACGCTTGAACGTCTGGTACCTCTGCCAGACGCTTGTGTAAGAGAATAGACAGAGCAGATATCTGTCCCTATAAAGAACTAGCTGACAATCCTTTTTCCAATCCTTCTTGGAGAAAAGACAATATTCTGGGAATTCTAATCTTACTCCATAAGTAACCCTTGGATTCACACCAACAAAGATCTTTTCGCCATATCTTACAGTAGATTTTCCTAGTGACAGGCTTTCTAGCCTGAATCAGAGTATCTATAACTGACTCAGAGAAACCACGCTTTGATAGAATCTCCAAGCAGTCAGACGCAGAGAAACTAGATTTGGATGCTTGAACGGACCCTGTATTAGAAGATCCTGCCTCATTGGCAGTGTCCATGGTGGAACAGATGACATGTCCACTAGGTCTGCATACCAAGTCCTGCGTGGCCACACAGGCGCAATCAGAATCCCCGAAGCCTTCTCCTGCTTGATTCTGGCGACCAGAAGAGGGAGAAGAGGAAACGGTGGAAAGACATAAGCCAGATTGAAGGACCAAGGCGCTGCTAGAGCATCTATCAATACCGCCTTGGGGTCCCTGGACCTGGATCCGTAGAGAGGAAGTTTGGTGTTCTGACGGGACGCCATCAGATCCAATTCTGGAGTGCCCCATAGCTGAGTCAGCTGAGCAAAAACCTCCGGGTGGAGTTCCCACTTCCCCGGGTGAAAAGTCTGACGACTTAGAAAATCCGCCTCCCAGTTGTCCACTCCTGGGATGTGAATGGCTGAGAGATGGCAGGAGTGATCCTCTGCCCACCTGATTATTTTGGTGACTTCCTTCATCGCTAAGGAACTCTTCGTTCCCCCCTGATGATTGATATAAGCTACAGTCGTGATGTTCTTCGACTGAAATCTGATGAATTTGGCCGCAGCTAGTTGAGGCCATGCCTGAAGCGCATTGAATATTGCTCTCAGTTCCAAAATGTTTATCGGGAGAAGAGATTCTTCTCGAGACCATAAGCCCTGAGCTTTCAGGGAGTCCCAGACTGCACCCCAGCCTAACAGACTGGCATCGGTCGTTACAATGATCCACTCTGGTCTGCGGAAACATATTCCCTGAGACAGATGATCCTGAGACAACCACCAGAGAAGAGAGTCTCTGGTCCCCTGGTCCAATTGTATTTGAGGAGACAAGTCTGCGTAATCCCCATTCCACTGTTTGAGCATGCACAGTTGCAGTGGTCTGAGATGTATTCGAGCAAAAGGGACTATGCCCATTGCCGCTACCATTAATCCGATTGCCTCCATGCACTGAGCTACAGATGGCCGAGGAATGGAATGAAGTACTTGGCAAGTAGTTAAAAGCTTTAACTTTCTGACCTTTGTCAGAAATATCTTAATTTCTACCAAATCTATTAGTGTTCCCAGGAAGGGAACCCTTGTGAACGGGAACAGAGAACTCTTTTCGATGTTCACCTTCTACCCGTGAGACCTTAGAAAAGCCAGTACAATCTCCGTGTGAGCCTTGGCTCTGGGAAAAAACGACGCCTGAATTAGGATGTCGTCTAGGTAAGGCGCTACTGCTATGCCATGCGGTCTTAGCACCGCCAGAAGGGAACCTAGCACCTTTGTGAAAATTCTGGGAGCAGTGGCCAAACCGAAAGGAAGAGCCACGGACTGGTAATGTTTGCCCAGAAAAGCGAACCTGAGAAACTGGTGATGATCTTTGTGGATAGGGATATATAGGTACGCATCCTTTAAATCCACGGTAGTCCTATATTGACCTTCCTGGATCATTGGTAAGATTGTTCGAATGGTCTCCATCTTGAATGATGGGACTCTGAGGAATTTGTTTAGAATTTTTAGATCCAGGATTGGTCTGAAAGTTCCCTCTTTTTTGGGGACTACAAACAGGTTTGAGTAAAAGCCCATTCCTTGTTCTGCAATTGGAACTGGACATATCACTCCTATCGTGAGTAGATCTTCTACACAGCGTAAGAACGCCTCTTTCTTTGTTTGGTCTGTAGACAGACGAGAAATGTGAAACCTTCCCCTTGGAGGAGAGTCCTTGAATTCTAGAAGATATCCCTGGGTAACAATCTCTACTGCCCAGGGATCGTGAACATCTCTTGCCCAAGCCTGAGCAAAGAGAGAGAGTCTGCCCCCTACCAGATCCGGTCCCGGATCGGGGGCTACCCCTTCATGCTGTTTTAGTAGCAGCTGCAGGCTTCTTGGCCTGTTTACCCTTGTTCCAGCCTTGTAAAGGCTTCCAGGTTGCCTTGGGCTGTGAAGCGCTACCCTCTTGCTTTGCAACTGTAGAGGCTGAAGTGGGACCGCTCCTGAAGTTACGAAAGGAACGAAAAACAGAATTTATGTTTACCTGATAAATTACTTTCTCCAACGGTGTGTCCGGTCCACGGCGTCATCCTTACTTGTGGGATATTCTCTTCCCCAACAGGAAATGGCAAAGAGCCCAGCAAAGCTGGTCACATGATCCCTCCTAGGCTCCGCCTACCCCAGTCATTCGACCGACGTTAAGGAGGAATATTTGCATAGGAGAAACCATATGGTACCGTGGTGACTGTAGTTAAAGAAAATAAATTATCAGACCTGATTAAAAAAACCAGGGCGGGCCGTGGACCGGACACACCGTTGGAGAAAGTAATTTATCAGGTAAACATAAATTCTGTTTTCTCCAACATAGGTGTGTCCGGTCCACGGCGTCATCCTTACTTGTGGGAACCAATACCAAAGCTTTAGGACACGGATGAAGGGAGGGAGCAAATCAGGT
The DNA here is from genome assembly GCF_027579735.1 of Bombina bombina. Classification (NCBI taxonomy): domain Eukaryota; kingdom Metazoa; phylum Chordata; class Amphibia; order Anura; family Bombinatoridae; genus Bombina; species Bombina bombina. Next base: position 478,204,805 of record NC_069503.1, on the reverse strand, counting down.
CACCTAAATGGAAGGCACCACGGCTTGCAAAACCTTTCTCCCAAAAATAGCCTCAGAAGAAGCAAAAGTATCAAACTTGTAAAATTTGGTAAAAGTGTGCAGTGAAGACCAAGTCGCTGCCCTACATATCTGATCAACAGAAGCCTCGTTCTTGAAGGACAATGTGGAAGCCACAGCCCTAGTGGAATGAGCCGTGATTCTTTCGGGAGGCTGCCGTCCGGCAGTCTCGTAAGCCAATCTGATGATGCTTTTAATCCAAAAAGAGAGAGAGGTAGAAGTTGCTTTTTGACCTCTCCTTTTACCAGAATAAACAACAAACAAGGAAGATGTTTGTCTAAAATCCTTTGTAGCATCTAAATAGAATTTTAGAGCGCGAACAACATCCAAATTGTGCAACAAACGTTCCTTCTTTGAAACTGGTTTCGGACACAGAGAAGGTACGATAATCTCCTGGTTAATGTTTTTGTTAGAAACAACTTTTGGAAGAAAACCAGGTTTAGTACGTAAAACCACCTTATCTGCATGGAACACCAGATAAGGAGGAGAACACTGCAGAGCAGATAATTCTGAAACTCTTCTAGCAGAAGAAATTGCAACTAAAAACAAAACTTTCCAAGATAATAACTTAATATCAACGGAATGCAAGGGTTCAAACGGAACCCCCTGAAGAACTGAAAGAACTAAATTGAGACTCCAAGGAGGAGTCAAAGGTTTGTAAACAGGCTTAATTCTAACCAGAGCCTGAACAAAGGCTTGAACATCTGGCACAGCGGCCAGCTTTTTGTGAAGTAACACAGACAAGGCAGAAATCTGTCCCTTCAGGGAACTTGCAGATAATCCTTTTTCCAATCCTTCTTGAAGGAAGGATAGAATCCTAGGAATCTTAACCTTGTCCCAAGGGAATCCTTTAGATTCACACCAACAGATATATTTTTTCCAAATTTTGTGGTAAATCTTTCTAGTTACAGGCTTTCTGGCCTGAACAAGAGTATCGATAACAGAATCTGAGAATCCTCGCTTCGATAAGATCAAGCGTTCAATCTCCAAGCAGTCAGCTGGAGTGAAACCAGATTCGGATGTTCGAACGGACCCTGAACAAGAAGGTCTCGTCTCAAAGGTAGCTTCCAAGGAGGAGCCGATGACATATTCACCAGATCTGCGTACCAAGTCCTGCGTGGCCACGCAGGAGCTATCAAGATCACCGACGCCCTCTCCTGATTGATCCTGGCTACCAGCCTGGGGATGAGAGGAAACGGCGGGAACACATAAGCTAGTTTGAAGGTCCAAGGTGCTACTAGTGCATCCACTAGAGCCGCCTTGGGGTCCCTGGATCTGGACCCGTAGCAAGGAACTTTGAAGTTCTGACGAGAGGCCATCAGATCCATGTCTGGAATGCCCCACCGCTGAGTGACTTGGGCAAAGATTTCCGGATGGAGTTCCCACTCCCCCGGATGCAATGTCTGACGACTCAGAAAATCCGCTTCCCAATTTTCCACTCCTGGGATGTGGATAGCAGACAGGTGGCAGGAGTGAGACTCCGCCCATAGAATGATTTTGGTCACTTCTTCCATCGCCAGGGAACTCCTTGTTCCCCCCTGATGGTTGATGTACGCAACAGTTGTCATGTTGTCTGATTGAAACCGTATGAACTTGGCCCTCGCTAGCTGAGGCCAAGCCTTGAGAGCATTGAATATCGCTCTCAGTTCCAGAATATTTATCGGTAGAAGAGATTCTTCCCGAGACCAAAGACCCTGAGCTTTCAGGGATCCCCAGACCGCGCCCCAGCCCATCAGACTGGCGTCGGTCGTGACAATGACCCACTCTGGTCTGCGGAATGTCATCCCTCGTGACAGGTTGTCCAGGGACAGCCACCAACGGAGTGAGTCTCTGGTCCTCTGATTTACTTGTATCTTCGGAGACAAGTCTGTATAGTCCCCATTCCACTGACTGAGCATGCACAGTTGTAATGGTCTTAGATGAATGCGTGCAAAAGGAACTATGTCCATTGCCGCTACCATCAACCCGATCACTTCCATGCACTGAGCTATGGAAGGAAGAGGAACGGAATGGAGTATCCGACAAGAGTCTAGAAGTTTTGTTTTTCTGGCCTCTGTCAGAAAAATCCTCATTTCTAAGGAGTCTATTATTGTTCCCAAGAAGGGAACCCTTGTTGACGGAGATAGAGAACTCTTTTCCACGTTCACTTTCCATCCGTGAGATCTGAGAAAGGCCAGGACAATGTCCGTGTGAGCCTTTGCTTGAGGAAGGGACGACGCTTGAATCAGAATGTCGTCCAAGTAAGGTACTACAGCAATGCCCCTTGGTCTTAGCACAGCTAGAAGGGACCCTAGTACCTTTGTGAAAATCCTTGGAGCAGTGGCTAATCCGAAAGGAAGCGCCACGAACTGGTAATGTTTGTCCAGGAATGCGAACCTCAGGAACCGATGATGTTCCTTGTGGATAGGAATATGTAGATACGCATCCTTTAAATCCACCGTGGTCATGAATTGACCTTCCTGGATGGAAGGAAGAATAGTTCGAATGGTTTCCATCTTGAACGATGGAACCTTGAGAAACTTGTTTAAGATCTTGAGATCTAAGATTGGTCTGAACGTTCCCTCTTTTTTGGGAACTATAAACAGATTGGAGTAGAACCCCATCCCTTGTTCTCTTAATGGAACGGGATGAATCACTCCCATTTTTAACAGGTCTTCTACACAATGTAAGAATGCCTGTCTTTTTATGTGGTCTGAAGACAACTGAGACCTGTGGAACCTCCCCCTTGGGGGAAGTCCCTTGAATTCCAGAAGATAACCTTGGGAGACTATTTCTAGCGCCCAAGGATCCAGAACATCTCTTGCCCAAGCCTGAGCGAAGAGAGAGAGTCTGCCCCCCACCAGATCCGGTCCCGGATCGGGGGCCAACATTTCATGCTGTCTTGGTAGCAGTGGCAGGTTTCTTGGCCTGCTTTCCCTTGTTCCAGCCTTGCATTGGTCTCCAAGCTGGCTTGGCTTGAGAAGTATTACCCTCTTGCTTAGAGGACGTAGCACTTTGGGCTGGTCCGTTTCTACGAAAGGGACGAAAATTAGGTTTATTTTTTGCCTTGAAAGGCCGATCCTGAGGAAGGGCGTGGCCCTTACCCCCAGTGATATCCGAGATAATCTCTTTCAAGTCAGGGCCAAACAGCGTTTTCCCCTTGAAAGGAATGTTAAGTAGCTTGTTCTTGGAAGACGCATCAGCCGACCAAGATTTCAACCAAAGCGCTCTGCGCGCCACAATAGCAAACCCAGAATTCTTAGCCGCTAACCTAGCCAATTGCAAAGTGGCGTCTAGGGTGAAAGAATTAGCCAATTTGAGAGCATTGATTCTGTCCTTAATCTCCTCATAAGGAGGAGAATCACTGTCGACCGCCTTTATCAGCTCATCGAACCAGAAACATGCGGCTGTAGCGACAGGGACAATGCATGAAATTGGTTGTAGAAGGTAACCCTGCTGAACAAACATCTTTTTAAGCAAACCTTCTAATTTTTTATCCATAGGATCTTTGAAAGCACAACTATCCTCTATGGGTATAGTGGTGCGTTTGTTTAAAGTGGGAACCGCTCCCTCGACCTTGGGGACTGTCTGCCATAAGTCCTTTCTGGGGTCGACCATAGGAAACAATTTTTTAAATATGGGGGGAGGGACGAAAGGAATACCGGGCCTTTCCCATTCTTTATTAACAATGTCCGCCACCCGCTTGGGTATAGGAAAAGCTTCTGGGAGCCCCGGCACCTCTAGGAACTTGTCCATTTTACATAGTTTCTCTGGGATGACCAACTTGTCACAATCATCCAGAGTGGATAATACCTCCTTAAGCAGAATGCGGAGATGTTCCAACTTAAATTTAAATGCAATCACATCAGGTTCAGCTTGTTGAGAAATGTTCCCTGAATCAGTAATTTCTCCCTCAGACAAAACCTCCCTGGCCCCATCAGACTGAGTTAGGGGCCCTTCAGAAATATTAATATCAGCGTCGTCATGCTCTTCAGTATCTAAAACAGAGCAGTCGCGCTTACGCTGATAAGTGTTCATTTTGGCTAAAATGTTTTTGACAGAATTATCCATTACAGCCGTTAATTGTTGCATAGTAAGGAGTATTGGCGCGCTAGATGTACTAGGGGCCTCCTGAGTGGGCAAGACTCGTGTAGACGAAGGAGGGAATGATGCAGTACCATGCTTACTCCCCTCACTTGAGGAATCATCTTGGGCATCATTGTCATTGTCACATAAATCACATTTATTTAAATGAATAGGAATTCTGGCTTCCCCACATTCAGAACACAGTCTATCTGGTAGTTCAGACATGTTAAACAGGCATAAACTTGATAACAAGTACAAAAAACGTTTTAAAATAAAACCGTTACTGTCACTTTAAATTTTAAACTGAACACACTTTATTACTGCAAATGCGAAAAAACATGAAGGAATTGTTCAAAATTTACCAAATTTTCACCACAGTGTCTTAAAGCCTTAAAAGTATTGCACACCAAATTTGGAAGCTTTAACCCTTAAAATAACGGACTTTAACCCCTTTACAGTCCCTGGTATCTGCTTTGCTGAGACCCAACCAAGCCCCAAGGGGAATACGATACCAAATGACGCCTTCAGAAAGTCTTTTCTAAGTATCAGAGCTCCTCTCACATGCGACTGCATGCCATGCCTCTCAAAAACAAGTGCGCAACACCGGCGCGAAAATGAGGCTCTGCCTATGCTTTGGGAAAGCCCCTAAAGAATAAGGTGTCTAAAACAGTGCCTGCCGATATTATTATATCAAAATACCCAGATAAAATGATTCCTCAAGGCTAAATATGTGTTAATAATCAATCGATTTAGCCCAAAAAAAGTCTACAGTCTTAATAAGCCCTTTTTGAAGCCCTTATTTACAATCGTAATAAACATGGCTTACCGGATCCCAGAGGGAAAATGACAGCTTCCAGCATTACATCGTCTTGTTAGAATGTGTCATACCTCAAGCAGCAAGAGACTGCTCACTGTTCCCCCAACTGAAGTTAATTGCTCTCAACAGTCCTGTGTGGAACAGCCATGGATTTTAGTGACGGTTGCTAAAATCATTTTCCTCATACAAACAGAAATCTTCATCTCTTTTCTGTTTCTGAGTAAATAGTACATACCAGCACTATTTCAAAATAACAAACTCTTGATTGAATAATAAAAACTACAGTTAAACACTAAAAAACTCTAAGCCATCTCCGTGGAGATGTTGCCTGTACAACGGCAAAGAGAATGATAGGGGTAGGCGGAGCCTAGGAGGGATCATGTGACCAGCTTTGCTGGGCTCTTTGCCATTTCCTGTTGGGGAAGAGAATATCCCACAAGTAAGGATGACGCCGTGGACCGGACACACCTATGTTGGAGAAATTAGCTTTGTTTTTAGCCCTAAAGGGCCTATCCTGAGGGAGAGTATGGCCCTTACCCCCTGTGATTTCTGAAATAATCTCTTTCAATTTTGGCCCGAAAAGGGTCTTGCCCTTGAAAGGGATATTTAGTAATTTGGATTTTGACGACACATCGGCAGACCATAACTTGAGCCAAAGTGCCCTGCGCGCCATAATTGCTAAACCTGAATTTTTTGCCGCTAACTTAGCCAATTGCAAAGCGGCATCTGTGATAAAAGAATTAGCCAGCTTTAGAGCTTTAATTCTATCCATGACTTCGTCATATGAAGTCTCCCTCTGGAGCGACTCCTCCAGCGCCTCAAACCAAAAAGCTGTTGCAGTAGTTACAGGAATAATGCAGGCAATGGGTTAAAGAAGGAAACCTTGTTGAACAAAAATTTTCTTTAGTAAACCTTCTAACTTTTTATCCATAGGATCTTTGAAAGCACAACTGTCTTCAATTGGAATAGTTGTGCGTTTAGCCAGTGTAGAAACTGCCCCCTCTACCTTAGGGACCGTCTGCCACGAGTCCCGCCTGGGGTCAGTTATGGAAAACATTTTCTTAAAAATAGGGGGGGGGGGGGGGGGACAAAAGGGACACCTGGTCTCTCCCACTCCCTAGAAACAATGTCCGCCACCCTTTTAGGGATCGGAAACGCATCAGTGTATACCGGGACTTCTAGGTATTTGTCCATCTTACACAATTTCTCTGGAACCACCATAGGGTCACAATCATCCAGAGTGGATAAAACCTCCCTAAGCAATACGCGGAGGTGTTCCAATTTAAATTTAAACGCTAGTGAATCTGATTCTGCCCGCTGAGAAACCTTTCCTGAGTTGGAAATTTCTCCCTCAGACATCAAATCCCTCACCCCCACTTCAGAGTGTTGTGAGGGTACATCAGATAAACCTCCCAAAGCTTCTGACTGCTCATAATCTGTTCTTAAAACAGAGCTATCACGCTTTGTAGGAAAAACTGGCAGTTTGGATAGAAATGCCGCAAGGGAATTATCCATGACTGTCACTAGTTGTTGTAATGTAATAGGGGCCAATGCACTAGAGGTACTAGGCATCGCTTGCGCAGGCGTAACTGGTGGTGACACATGGGGAGAGGAAGGCGGACTATCCTCGTTACCTTCCGTCAAAGGATCATCTAGGGATAAATTTTTAAGTGACACAATATGATCTTTAAAGTGTATAGACACATTAGTGCACTTGGAACACAATTTTAGAGGGGGTTCCACCATGGCTTCTGAACACATAGAGCAAGGCCTTTCCTTAGTGTCAGACATGTTTAACAGACTAGAATTATACACAAGCAGGCTTGGAAACACTTTATTCAAATAAAAATTACAATTTGAAAAAAACGTTACCGTGCCTTTAAGAAATAAAAGCGCACACAATTTTACAAAACCGTGAAAAATGAACCAATCTCTTTGAAACTTTTACCGTATGAGCCTAAGGTTTTGATATGATTGCACAACAATTTTCAGCCCAATTAACCCCTTAATGCCCAAACCGGAGCAGCCTAAAGCCGACAACTGGTTTACAAACTACAGCACCTTGCCACAGCTTACTGCTGTGGCCCTACCTGCCCTTAGGGTTTAGTTTTGGGGAAAACAAGCTTCTTTGAAGTCCTCAAACAGTCTCTGGACCCTCCATGTGAAGCAGCATGAACTGTCTGTTAATACTAACTGCGCAACTGTGGCGCGAAATTAGGCCCCCTCCACTCCGGAGATGTGGGGCCTTCAAAATCACAATTAGGTGACTAAACAATATGCCATGTGGAAAATAACCCCATAATAAACACACAAAAGTGCTTAAAAAGTGTCTACAACAAGTATTTTCTCCAATAAATAATCGATTGCCCTGTAAGTGTCAACCAGTCTTTTGAGCCCTGTTAAGTAAGCCTTCATTCTATACTGAGTCTCAGAACATAGCTTACCTTACCCACATGGGGATTCATGTCAGTCTTCTAGCATTAACTGAATCTTGTCTAGAAAAAGATGACTGAACATACCTTATTGCAGTTAAGCCTGCAAACCGTTCCCCCCAACTGAAGTTTTCTGGTACTTCTCAGTCCTGTGTGGGAACAGCAGTGGATTTTAGTTACAACATGCTAAAATCATTTTCCTCTCAGCAGAATTCTTCATCACATTTCTGCTATAAAGTAAATAGTACAAACCGGTACCATTTAAAAATAACAAACTCTTGATTGAAGATATAAAACTACAAATCTAACACCACATACACTTTACCCTCCCGTAGAGAGGCCCTGCTGCCAGAGCCAGCAAAGAGTGCTCTCTTTGCCACTTCCTGTAGGGAATGAGAATATCCCACAAGTAAAGGATGAAGCCATGGACTGGATTCACCTTGCAAGAGAAATCAAGAACACACACATATCCTACACTAGTAGGAGCTAGCTGCCGATTGGTGTTTGCACACATTTGTTTCTGTGATTGGTTAACTAGATGTGTTCATCTTGCTGCCAGTAGTGCAATGCTGTTCTTTCAGCAAAGGATAACAAGAGAACAAAGCAAATTTGATAATTGAAGTAAATTTGAAAGTTATTTAAAATTGTTTGTTCTATCCATACATGAAAGAAAATGTTTGGCTTTTCTGTCCCTTTCATATTTTAGAAGTTCATGAGAAAAATTACATATGTAGAGGAAGAAGAAACAGAAAATGATTGTAGTAGTTCAGAAAATTCGATAGATTAAATTGCATGTAAATGTTGTGTCGGTTTCCTTTCTCAATTTATTTTGTAAATCACCACTACAAAGTTAAACTTCGCTGTGTAGCCTAAATTTTGAGGTGGTCCTTACACCATCCAATGACCATATCCTACTGGCACAAATAATGCCAGTTACTTTCCTTTTTATTTGCAATTGGTGCTAAGGGGCAAATCTGATTTTATATTATGCTGATAGTCTTTTTTTTTTTTTTTTGGTTGCATAAAGTTTTTATAGGATAAATATTTAGCAACCCTATAATCCTCTAAACGAACTTACTTCCACAACCTTAGCCTTTTCATAAACCTGATTTATTATTTCGATGTGACACCAAAACATTTACATGGGTCATAACAGGCTGCCTTCTTTGAAATATGTATCATAATTTATTTTATTGAGAACTGTATGTAGTGAATATCTGTCAATACTTACAAATCAATATATTCAGATATCAACATATATCATTTTATGTATATGGTAATGTCCTTTTTACCATACGCTGAACAATCTGTTAAGAAGTTTAATGTTTTGTATTACTTTATTTTAATAAAATATAATATATAACTTACCAATAGACATTCATGTACCAGTAAACCAGTATAAAGCCAAACCAGTACTGAAACATATCAGCAGAGGTTATGGAATAGAAGTATATTGTATATCCATAGGAAGCAAAAGATGAGCCCTGCAACCAATTATGGAAGGTCTGTGACAAATTTTCCCATGAGGTGAAAAAAGAGCCACTAACCATGCCCCCATATACATCCCTCTGACAAACACTGTACTCTGAGGGGAAAACAGGTTTCAACATAGAATGAAAACCCCTTTCTCTGTAAAACCAAATGCAAATCTTCATTCTTCAGCCACTTCCAGTCGAGGCAAAGACAGGACTATTATAGAGCTCTTGGGGTTTGGGAAACATTGCCTTCTCCTAGTGGTAGGGAAGAGTAATTCCAAGGAGTAAACGTGGACTCTCACCACCTGTATAAAAGAGAAAATAACTAGAAAATATCATCTAAACACCTCAAAATTACCTCAGTAGCCAACTCCCTTTGTAAAGGGACTTTAAGCAGTCAATCAGTATGCTAGTCCGGGACTTGCAAGGGAGAATGCACCTGGCATGTGTGGGGCACAGTCATGTTATTTCCCCCATCAATTTAAGGACGTTTACTATGAAATCTTGCCAGATTTTAGTGAAATCTCACAAGACTATAGTAAAGCAAAGTGTGACATCAGCACTGTTGAAGCTGATTTTCTGTTAGGTTTTATTTTTATTTTTTCCAACATCCAGCTGACGGTAGGTGAAGAATAAATCTTAGCATAGCACTTACTCTTGTGAGCTGAATAAATTTTGAGGTAAAAATATAATTTATGTAAGAACTTACCTGATAAATTAATTTCGTTCATGTTGGCAAGAGTCCATGAGCTAGAGACGTATGGGATATACAATCCTAGCAGGAGGGGCAAAGTTTCCCAAACCTCAAAATGCCTATAAATACACCCCTCACCACACACACAATTCAGTTTAACGAATAGCAAAGAAGTGGGGTGATAAAGAAAGGAGTAAAAAGCATCAACAAAGGAATTTGGAAATAATTGTGCTTTATACAAAAAAAATCATAACCACCATAAAAAGGGTGGGCCTCATGGACTCTTGCCAATATGAAAGAAATTAATTTATCAAGTAAGTTCTTACATAAATTATGTTTTCTTTCATGTAATTGGCAAGAGTCCATGAGCTAGTGAAGAATGGGATAGCAATACCCAAGATGTGGAACTCCACGCAAAAGTCACTAGAGAGGGAGGGACAAAATAAAAACAGCCATTTCGCTGATAAAAAAATAAATCCACAACCCAAATATAAATTTATTCTCAAAAAATAAAAATAATCAAACTGAAACAGCTGCCTGAAGAACTTTCCTACCAAAAATTGCTTCCGAAGAAGCAAACACATCAAAATGGTAGAATTTAGTAAATGTATGCAAAGAAGACCAAGTTGGTGCTTTGCAAATCTGATCAACTGAAGCTTCTTTCTTAAAAGCCCAAGAAGTGGAAACTGATCTAGTAGAATGAGCTGTAATTCTCTGAGGCGGGGCTTTACCCGACTCCAAATAAGCTTGATGAATCAAAAGCTTTAACCACGATGCCAAAGAAATGGCAGAAGCCTTCTGACCTTTCCTGGAACCAGAAATGATAACAAATAGACTAGAAGTCTTCCTGAAATCTTTAGTGGCTTCAACATAATATGTCAGAGCTCTCACCAAATCCAAAGAATGTAAAGATATCTCCGATTAATTCTTAGGATTAGCACACAAAGAAGGGACAACAATTTCTCTATTAATGTTAGAATTTACAACCTTAGGTAAGAATTTAAGTGAAGTCCGCAAAAATATAAATTTATGTAAGAATGTACAAGATAAATTAATTTCTTTCATATTGGCAAGAGTCCATGAGCTAGTGGCGTATGGGATATACATTCCTACCAGGAGGGGCAAAGTTTCCCAAACCTCAAAATGCCTATAAATACACCCCTCACCACACCTACAATTCAGTTTAACGAATAGCCAAGTAGTGGGGTGATAAAGAAAGGAGTAAAAAGCATCAACAAAGGAATTTGGAAATAATTGTGCTTTATACAAAAAAATCATAACCACCATAAAAAGGGTGGGCCTCATGGACTTTTGCCAATATGAAAGAAATTAATTTATCTTGTAAATTCTTACATAAATTATGTTTTCTTTCATGTAATTGGCAAGAGTCCATGAGCTAGTGACGTATGGGATATCAATACCCAAGATGTGGAACTCCACGCAAGAGTAACTATAGAGGGAGGGATAAAAATAAAAACAGCCATTATCCTCTGAAAAAATAATCCACAACCCAAAATATACGTTTATTCTTATAATGAAAAGAAAAATTTAAAAACATCAGCAGAAGAATCAAACTGAAACAGCTGCATTAAGAATGTTTCTACCAAAAACTGCCTCTGAAGAAGCAAATACATCAAAACGGTAGAATTTAGTAAATGTGTGCAAAGAGAACCAAATTGCCGCTTTGCAAATCTGATCAACTGAAGCTTCATTCTTAAAAAGCTCACGAAGTGGAGACTGATCTAGTAGAATGAGCCACAATTCTCTGAGGCGGGACTTGACCCGACTCCAAATAAGCTTGGTGAATCAAAAGCTTAACCAAAAGCCAAGGAAATGGCAGAAGCCTTCTGACCTTTCCTAGAACCAGAAATATAACAAATAGACTAGAAGTCTTCCTGAAATCTTAGTAGTTTCAATATAATATTTCAAAGCTCTTACCACATCCAAAGAATGTAAGGATCTTTCCAAAGAATTCTTAGGATTAGGACATAAAGAAGGGACAACAATTTCTCTACTAATGTTGTTAGAATTCACAACCTTAGAAAAAACGTAAAAGAAGTCCGCAAAACCACCTTATCCTGATGAAATATCAGAAAAGGAGATTCAAAACAAAGAGCAGATAACTCTGAAACTCTTCTAGTAGAAGAGATGGCTAAAAGGAACAACACTTTCCAAGAAAGTAGTTTAATGTCCTGCATAGGCTCAAATGGAAGAGCCTGAAAAGCCTTCAAAACCAAATTAAAACTCAGAGGAGAGATTGATTTAATGACAGGCTTGATATAAACCAAAGCCTGTACAAGACAATGAATATCAGGAAATTTAGCAATCTTTCTGTGAAATAAAACAGAAAGAGCAGAGATTTGTCCCTTCAAATAACTTGCAGACAAAATCTTATCCAAACCATCCTGAAGAAACTGTAAAATTCTAGGAATTCTAAAAGAATGCCAAGAAAATTTATGAGAAGAGCACCATGAACTGTAAGTCTTCCAAACTTGATAATAAATCTTTCTAGAGAAAGATTTACAAGCTTGTAACATAGTAATAATCACTGAGTCAGAGAAACCTCTATGACTTAGCACTAGGCGTTCAATTTCCACACATTCAAATTTAATGATTTGACATCCTGATGGAAAAACAGACCTTAAGACAGTAAGTCCGGCCTTAATGGAAGTGGCCAAGGTTGGCAACTGGACATCCGAACAAGATCCG